>NC_041231.1:20923355-20940861 GCF_002837175.3 Physeter macrocephalus
CCCGTTGCGGAGCACAGGCTCCGGACGCGCAGGCTCAGCGGCCATGGCTCACGGGCCCAGCCGCTCCGCGGCACGTGGGATCCTCCCGGACCGGGGCACGAACCCGCGTCCCCTGCATCGACAGGCGGACTCTCAACCACTGCGCCACTAGGGAAGCCCCAAACTTAAACTTTTGTTATTAAGTTCAAATGATATAAATGACTCTGACACATAGCTATGAAAGTGACTGAATGCGTACTCTCAAATGTCTGTACTTACCTTGCTGTGGACCAGTTAGAAACCATTTGGAGATGGGCCCTGGAACACACACCACACAGGAATGAGGGGCTGGTTGTACAGTCTGAGAAGGAAGGGTGAGGGTGAGAACAGCAGAATGAAATGGGAAAGGCTGGAGCTAGCAGATCGGGTGGTAATACAAGAGGCAGGTGGTGAGGATGGGCAGAGAGCAGGAGAGCGTGTGGCTTAGATGTAAAGACTGAGGAAACAATTCGCATTGACGTTTCTCACTGAAGGCGGTCTTAGCCTTAAAAGCTCAAGAAATTGTAAATGTTTAAGAAATAATTATAAAAAATCAGAATGTAGGTGACTAAGAGAGTGGAGTTTGGCTGCAAATTTCCTATGGGTAAGCAACTCTAGTTACTAACTAATCAAGCCACAGTCTAGTTATTTCACTCCCTACCTTGGTTTTTTTCATCAATAATATGGAACTCCTAATACCATCCCCTCTCACTGAGTTGTTGGGATATAAGAAAGACTGTAGATAGATAGATTGATCTATATGCACCTTTATCTAAATTATATATATATATATGTATAATTATACCTACCTAAATTATATACATAATTATCTAAATTCTCTCTACATAGTTTAGTACTCTAGAGTTGGCACATAGCTAACGGTTATTGTTTGCTTACTACAGAGATTAATATAGTATCTCACCGATAATCATTCCCACTTCCAGCTTTTGAAAAGTATTTTTCTGGATTTACATAATGATTTGTAGTGAGGTATGAAAAAGTGGGAATCCTTATTTATCAGGTGAAAACTACAGTATATTCTTCCATTGACTTTCACATTTTCTAACACTTGCCAACCTTGTCTATGTTAAATACTGTGCTTGATTTATCTCACAATCATTTGTTTCTCTCCAAAGTACCATGCATTGTTTAAAAGAAAAGAAGTGTCATTATGTTTCCCATGGTCACTTGAAAGCCTTGTTGTAGGCTTGCTACCCAAGTATTGTTTTCTTGCTCCTTAGCATTTCTCCATTTTCTTAGTTTCCTTTCGTCTCATCTCTATATGAATCTCATTTACTGTCTAAATATTGCTTATGCCTCCTGTTCAGGTCATATGTTTCATAAGACTACTAAACTTGGTTGTCACCTGTCCTCATGCACTCATTCCCCTGTAGTCAATATTACTTTGTCTTCCTAGGCCATATTTATAAAAGCCTCAGTTGGTAGGGTACCTGGCATGTCTGAGAAACAGCAAGGGAAGGTGTGGCCAGAAGAAGGGGAACCAAGTGGAGAGATTAGTGGTCCTTTGGATCCTGGAGGGGGAGAGAGTCAGACAATGGGTCCTTTAGGTCATGGGGAGAACACGGAGTTTGTTTTAAATGTGATGGAATCCATTCGAAGATTTGAGCAGAGAATGATGTGTACTGACTGTCACATAAAAAAATTCATTCTGGCTGGTGTGTATAGCCTAGACTATATGGGGGCAAGGGTGGAAGCCACATCCCCAGGAAAGCCTCAAGATTCTCATTGCAGACCAGTCTTTGTCTCTTTGCTGACACTAGTACTCTGATGATACAAGGGACTCTGGTTTTACTCTATTTCTCCCTAGACGATTTTAACTTGGAAACCATGCCAATCCACAAAAAAGTTCAACAGAAGGAGAACAGAAGCACCAGGAGAGGCTCTGAAGCCCTAGAGTTACAGAAACAATCATCTTGGTTTACTCCTCTCTGTTCCAGCTTGCATCCCTCACGAGTTGCCGTTGGTCAGAGTGGAGCGGTATGCCCAGAAAAACAAAAACAAAAAGTAGATCCATAGCCTTTGCTGATTTCCATGGTGTAGATAATTCCCTCTTGGCCAATTTCAAGCTACCAACAGATGCCACTGAGTACAGAGTTGGAAAGTGATGGGCATAGCTTCCCCCTTGCTGCAGTCTCTCGTGAGCTGGCTCCAGCACACCACAGGTGCATGGGATGAGCATGAATGCTTCCAGTGAATTCACTACATTATTAGCTTCTTTGAGTGGGTGTCTATTTTAACCTTGGAGGTTGGATAATCAAATTCCCGTTTCACCTCTTATGACCCTGCAACTTCCCTTTAAAGAATATCCTCTATCTTTCTGGCCTTTCCCTGCTTCTGGGTTATCAGAAGTATAAGACACCTACAGAGGGTATCTTTAAATCCCAGGATGTAACACTTAAAGTATAGCATGTGGATTTACCCATATTTTAGTGTTAATCTTTTTAAAAAAATCATCAGTTTTATATTTCTCACATCAGTTCTATTAGGCCTATGTATTCCTAGACTGATCTAGTTGTTAACAAAATGGAAAAATGAAATTCTGTTTACTACACTGACACATATGGTGCAAGTCAAATTGCTTTTAATTAGAACGTTAAAAAAAAAAAACCCACCTCCATTGTCTACAAGTCAGAAAAGTTTCCTGGAAATATTGACTTTCCAGCCACAAAACTGTTATCTGTTTTAAATGTTATTCCCTATCCAATTATTTCCCAGAAGTAGGTGGAGGATAGCACATCTGTGGGTGAGGTTTATTTTAAAAAATTATTTAGTTATTTATTTGTTTATTGTTTTCTTCCAAGGAATTGGTTTGCAAATTGTGAGGACTGCTTAAGCAAATCTGATATCCCATAGGTCAGAAAGTCAGGAAGGGGACATCACAAGCAGGCTGGTACCCACAGGCAAGAGCCAAAGGTTTTCGTGACAGGCAGTCAGGAAAGAATGGTTAGAAGCAGGCTGGAACCCAGTAGAGCTCAGGGTGTGTCCTCAGGGAAAACTTAGACCCTCTTTTTTTTTGAATTTTTGAATTTTATTTATTTATTTAAATAGCAGGTTCCTATTAGTTATCTGTTTTATACACATCAGTGTATACATGTCAACCCCAATCTCCCAGTTCATCCCACCAGCACCCCCACCCCCCACCGCTTTCCCTCCTTGGTGTCCATACGTTTGTTCTCTACATCTGTGTCTCTATTTCTGCCCTGCAAAGTGGTTCATCTGTACCATTTTTCTCGGTTCCACATATATGCGTTAATATACGGTATTTGCTTTTCTCTTTCTGACTTACTTCACTCTGTATGCCAGCCTCTAGATCCATCCACGTCTTTACAAATGACCCAATTTCGTTCCTTTTTGTGGCTGAGTAATATTCCATTGTATATATGGACCCCATCTTCTTTATCCATTCGTCTGTTGATGGGCATTTAGGTTGCTTTCATGACGTGGCTATTGTAAATAGGATTCTCTATGTATAGTATCACGTCATCTGTAAACAGTGACAGTTTTACTTCTTCTTTTCCAATTTGGATTCCTTTTATTTCTTTTTCTTCTCTGATTTCCGTGCCTAGGACTTCCAAAACTGTGTTGAATTATAGTGGCGAGAGTAGACATCCTTGTCTTGTTCCTGATCTTAGAGGAAATGCTTTCAGTTTTTCACCACTGAAAGTGATGTTTGCTGTGGGTTTTTCGTATATGGCCTTTATAATGTGGAGGTAGGTTCCCTCTATGCCCACTTTCTGGAGAGTTTTTAATCATAAATGGGTGTTGAATTTTGTCAAAAGCTTTTTCTGCGTTAGCTCTTCTCTAAATGTTTTATAGAATTCACCTGTGAAGCCATCTGGTCCTGGGCTTTCGTTTGTTGGAAGATTTTAAATCACAGTTTTAATTTCATTACTTGTGATAACTCTGTGCATATTTTCTATTTCTTCTTGGTTCAGTCTTGGAATGTTCTACCTTTCTAAGAATTTGTCCATTTCTTCCAGGTTGTTCACGTGGGTGAGGTTTAAAATTAACTTATCCTCCCAGGTCATTGAAATTCTCATCTGTGAACAGGGAAACACATCCAGCGAATGAGAAATGAATGACAGAACTATCCATTATTGTTCGCAAATTAAATTGTAGTCTCTGCTCTTTACTCAAGAATAAGTGGTTTCACCAGGTTTCAGAAGTGACAGAAAAGAGAAGTTATCCTGGGCCAACACCTTTGCATCACTAATCCGATCACTTCATTTAGCCTGAAATCATCGGGAAAACTACAAGGTTGTTTTTAGAGAAGTAACATCTTGGAAAGTTGCGGATATCGCAGCTCCCAGCAGCCAGGGTGGGAATGAGGAAGTAAAGCGGTTAAATGTGCACACCTCAAACTGCCAACTCCTTTGAAGTTGAGTGGTTATTAAAAGTAAGTTCTTAATCTGCAAATGAATCTCTGCTAATACACCTGCTAATTAAATTACTAATCATGTAATAATCCCTGATGTTACATTACCTAGAAAATGGAATGACAAGGTCATAATCATCCAAAGCATTTCTTTAAAAGACTTAGAGAGAAAAGCTAAGTAAGCTATGGCTGGTTGAAAAGGCAAGATGATATAAGGACATTCAAGTGGGCAGAGTTCATTAAGCCACCTTCCTGGCTATTCAGACAGTTGCATTCCATACTATCTAGGTCATTTAGTACCTGGAGTGTACCATTCAGATGGTTAAACAAATGAGATTCATACAAGCCTCGCGACCCTGTAATTCACGTCTTATTTGCTATTTCCTTTGTGCTAACATCTGCTACATCACTCTCACTATCTAGAGGACTCTGGAAAACTGCCTCTCTGAAAAGGCGTGAGGCAGTGTTGTGATTGATGGACATGATATATATTTTGCCATCACTCTGAAATGGAATGTAGGCACTTTTAAAACACCGTGTAGGTTTTACCCTTTAGGGGACACCTATGCTTAAAAAAAATTAAACCTAAAGAGAGCCAAATACTGCTTTCCTGAGCCCAAAGTCATATTCCTGAAATCTCATGGTATAGAAGCCTAATTCGGCAAAACATTCTTTTACAGGTGCTGAACACTGTCATAGTCAGGGAGCCTCTGGTATTTCTGATAAACCCGTGTGCTGGCTTTACAAACCCTTCTCAAGCCCGTAAATGGAATCCTCTGAAAGTACCAGGCCTTTCCATTGCCTAGGGAGTTGCTGACACTCAAATATTGTTAGTTTGTGGCCTTTCAGTTTCATCCGAGATGTTTGTGGATATCTGATAAGCCACCGTATTTTACAAGCTAGTAAAGCAGATAGAGACTACAGATCTCCTCTGGTCAATTTTAATTAACTGCTTTCTTTTCTACAAGGAAATTTTTTAGTCCAAGTGTCTGTTGAACCACATGGTAAAACATGAGGTGAAACATCCCTTTTGAAAGTAGATTTTTATAGTTGTGGAAGTTCTCCCCAGGCCCTGAAGACATTCATATTTGGATGTTTCTGGATTCCCTAGAATATATTAGAATGTTTATCTCTAAGATTATTTTGTGGAAAGTAAGTTTTTCTAATCTCAGATTAAAATGATATTCTAGAAAACTGAACTTAAGACTCATCTCAAATACTAATTAAAAGTGTCACATAATTTGTAAGTCATGATTATCTCATTTGGGTGAAAGCTCTCTATTTTTGTCCAAGGTATTATTTGAGGACCTATTACAAAGAAACAGGATACAAAGATGATTAGTAAGACATTGTCATTAACTTTAAGGAGGAGACAGTCTATTACGGGAGACCGATGCAAAACCACTCCTTACTGTAATATAGCGAAGTCCTATGGTGTTTCAGTGGGCCCTTCCATTTTGTTCCCCACTGTGTTCCCAATGCTTATTATGACCCCCATGTATAAGAATTACTCTGTTAGTATTTGTTACAGAAAGGGAGGATGAAAATATGCACGTGTGATTATAGATCACAAAGGGTGCACCTTTTATCTGAGCTGAATTCCAAGACTGCCTCTAGAAGAGATCATACCTAAATTAAGTTGTAAACTGTGAATAAAAATTCACTGGACAAAGTAAAACGACAGGGGGACAGGCTTTCTAGGCAGAGGCGTAAGCATGGAGTCATGAGCAGCCTACTGTGTTGGGAAAAGAGACCCAGTTTCATATTATGGCGGAATGATGTGCAGGATGAGAAGAGTGGGAAGGGGAAAGCTGGTGAGAGTGGAGGTGCTAGAGATGCCCTGGCATACCTTGCTTTACGGTGGCATCATGGAGAGATTTTAGGGAAGGGAGTTACTTGGTCCCATTGCCTTTGTAGCAGCTCATTCTGGCTCAGAGAGGAGGAGATGAGAAAGAAAAAGATGGAAGGAGGGAGATCTGGAGACCATTTAGAAAGCTGCAGTAAGAGTGTAGATGAGAGATATGATGACAAGGATGAGGGCAGTAGTTATAGGTATAGAAGGTAGCAAAAGAACTGAAGATTATCTAGGTGGTGTAATCAACAGCATTTGATAATAGATGAGAAATGAGAAATGAATGAGAAGCAGCAGAGAAGGATGTTTCTAATGTGGTCATCACCCACAGAATACAGAGAGTAGATTGGTGGGGAAAGGTGATATACGTTGAATTTGGTCAGTTTAATTTATGGAATATCCATGTGGCTGTAGCCCATAGACAATTGGATGTATGGTGTGATGTTCTCAGGAGAGGTCAGAGTTGGAGATATATTTTTGGGATTCGTCAACATATCAGTGGTAACTGAAACCATGTGAGTGAGTAACATCACTCCAGGACCTTGTGTGGAGTGAGAGGAGGTAAGCCTGGGATCACCACTGTTGAAGGGCTGAGCAAAAGGAGAAAACCTCCATGGGAAAGACAGGGAGACAGGAGGAAGGCCAAGGGGCAGGGAGAGTTTCTTTAACCTCTTATCTAGTGCATCAGAATCATCTGGCAAGCTTGCTGAAAGTTCCAATCAAGGGTGGGGTCCAGGACTCCACATTTTAACTAACTCCTCAAATTCTGCTCATCTCCCGTAGAATTTGAAAATCTGTAGGGTTGGGAGTTTCATGAAAAAAAAAGAAGAAGAAGAAGAAGAAGAAGAAGAATCTAATGCCATTTGCTACAGAGAAATCCATTAGAGGGATATCAACTTGTTGAGTCCTTTTGGAAGAAACTTTGCCAGTATCAGTTAAACCATTTGTTCTTTGGACCCATCAATTCCTTTTCCAGGAATTCATCTTAGAAAAATACCCCCTGCAAGTTCACAGAGAGAATTGATAAACATCTTCGTAGCAGCATCTTTTTTCTTTTATGGCCCAAAATGGAAAATAATCTAAATGTCTGAAAGTAAAGGAATTCTTAAACTATTTGTTGTACTTCTTTTGCATAGTATTAGTGGTAATGGGGGGAAATCCAGGTCGAAGGGGCATAAGAAGGGAAGGAGAGAGTTGGGTAGTGGAGACAGTGAGTGTAGACAATTCTTTCCAGAGATATAAGCAGAAAGGCGAGGGAAAAAGCAGTAATGGGATGAGGACGTAGGATCTTACTTGAGATGGAAGAGGTTTGATCATTGTATAGACTGAGGAAGGGAAAGAAGGAAGCAAAAGATAAAGAACATGCTGAAGCATTCTCCCCAGCCTCACCTGCACCCCAAGATGACACTTAGACTGGATTTAGTATTATACCAAGGGGCCCCTTATGCTCCATCATGACAGTGTGCATTCACCATCTATGTTTTATAAATGTCCTTATTCTATCATTGGACTGCACAGAGCTCCTATATCATTTATTTTTGCAGCAATAGCCCAAAAAAGGAAACAAAAAAGAAGAGATTATCGGTGTTCTTTATTTAAGGTTTCAAGGTGTAAACCTGTTGTTTTTAGCACATTCACGACTACACAGCACAATCATGTAACACAATCGTGTCACATGATATCAGAATAATATATAATAATAATGATAATAATAATAAATGTTCTGTGGGTCCCTTAAAGCACTGTGAGCACTCAGTACCATGTCCACTGTGACTGATGAAGTTAGTCCTGTGTGAAATGAGCATAAACAATCCGTGTCCTATGTAAGTATACACAGCATATAAAATGAAACAACATTCCCATTAGAGGGGACTCAGAAGGAGAAGAGAGAAAGAAAAGACCCGAGAAAATATTTGAAGAGATTATAGTCAAAAACTTCCCTACCATGGGAAAGGATATAGCCACCCAAGACCAGGAAGCGCAGAGATTCCCAGGCAGGATGAACCCAAGGAGAAACACGTGAAGACACATAGTAATCAAATTGACAATAATGAAAGGCAAAAAAAAAATTATTGAAAGCAGCAAGGGAAAAATGACAAATAACATACAAGGGAACTCCCATAAGGTTAACAGCTGATTTCTCAGCAGAAACTCTACAAGCCAGAAGGGAGTGGCGCGATATAGTTAAAGTGATGAAAGGGAAGAACCTACAACCAAGATTACTCTACTCAGTAAGGATCTCATTCAGATTTGATGGAGAAATCAAAAGCTTTACAGACAAGCAAAAGCTAAGAGAATTCAGCACCACCAAACCAGCCTTACAACAAGTGCTAAAGGAATTTCTTTAAGTGGGAGACACAAGAGAAGAAAAGGACCTACAAAAAGAAATCCAAAACAATTAAGAAAATGGTGATAGGAACATACATGTCGATAATTACCTTAAACGTGAATGGATTAAATGCTCCAACCAAAAGACACAGGCTTGCTGAATGGATACAAAAACAAGACCCATATATATGCTGTCTACAAGAGACACACTTCAGACCTAGGGACACATACAGACTGAAAGTGAGGGGATGGAAAAAGATATTCCATGCAAATGGAAATCAGAAGAAAGCTGGAGTAGCAATTCTCATATCAGACAAAATAGACTTCAAAATAAAGAAAGCTAGTTATAAAAGAGGAAATCGAAAGTAACACAATAATAGTGGGGGACTTTAACACCTCACACCAATGGACAAATCATCCAGACAGAAAATTAGAAAGGAAACACAAGTTTTAAATGACACAATAGACCAGATAGATTTAATTAATATTTATAGGACATTCCATCCCAAAACAGCAGATTACTCTTTCTTCTCAAGTGCACAAGGAACATTGTCCAGGATACATCACATCTTGGGTCACAAATGAACCCTTGGTAAATTTGAGAAAATTGAAATCATGTCAAGCATCTTTCCAACCACAATGCTATGAGATTAGAAATCAATTACAGGGAAAAAAAACGTAAAAAACTCGAGCACACTGAGGCTGAACAACACGCTACTGAATAACCAAGAGATCACTGAAGAAATCAAAGAGGAAGTCAAAAAATACCTACAGACAAATTACAACAAAAACACGATGATTCAAAGCCTATGGGATGCAGCAAAAGCAGATCTAAGAGGGAAGTTTATAGCAATACAAGCCTACCTCAAGAAACAAGAAAAATCTCAAATAAATAATCTAACATTAAACCTAAAAGAAGTAGAGAAAGAAGAACAAACAAAACCCAAAATTAGTAGAAGGAAAAAAATCATAAACATCACAGCAGAAATAAATGAAATAAAAACAAAGAAAACAATAGCAAAGATCAATAAAAGTAAAAGTTGGTTCTTTGAGAAGATAAACAAAATTGATAAACATTTAGCCAGACTCATCAGGAAAAAGAGGGAGAGGACTCAAATCAACAAAATTAGAAATGAAAAAGGAGAAGTTACAATGGACACTGCAGTAATACAAAACATAATAAGAGACTACTGCAAGCAACTCTATGCCAATAAAATGGACAACCTGGAAGAAATGGACAAATTCTTAGAAAGGTAGAACATTCCAAGACTGAACCAGGAGGAAAGAGAAAATATGAACAGACTATATCACCAGTAATGAAATTGAAACTGTGATTAAAAATCTTCCAACAAACAAAAGCCCAGGACCAGATGGCTTCACAGGTGAATTATATCTAACATTTAGAGAGGAGCTAACACCCATCCTTCTCAAACTCTTCCAAAAAATTGCAGAGGAAGGAACACTCCCAAACTCATTCCATGAGGCCACCATCACCCTGCTACCAAAACCAGACAAAGATACTACAAAAAAAAGAAAATTATAGATGAATATCACTGATGAATGCAAAAATCCTCAACAAAATACTAGCAAACAGAATTCAACAACACATTAAAAGGATCATACGCCATGATCAAGTGGGATTTATCCCAGGGATGCAAGGATTCTTCAAATATGCAAATCAATCAATGTGATACACCATATTAACAAATTGAAGAATAAAAGCCATTTGATTATCTCAGTACATGCAGAAAAACTTTTGACAAAATTCAACACCCATTTATGATAAACACTCTCCAGAAAGTGGGCATAGAGGGAACCTACCTCCACATAATAAAGGCCATATACGACAAACCCACAGCAAACATCACTTTCAGTGGTGAAAAACTGAAAGCATTTCCTCTAAGATCAGGAACAAGACAAGGATGTCTATTCTCGCCACTATAATTCAACACAGTTTTGGAAGTCCTGGCCATGGAAATCAGAGAAGAAAAAGAAATAAAAGGAATCCAAATTGGAAAAGAAGAAGTAAAACTGTCACTGTTTACAGATGACGTGATACTATACATAGAGAATCCTAAAGATGCCACCAGAAAACTACTAGAGCTAATCAATGAATTTGGTAAAGTTGCAGGATACAAAATTAATGCACAGAAATCTCTTGCATTCCTATACATTAACAACGAAAGATCAGAAAGAGAAATTAAGGAAACAATCCCATTCACCATTGCAACAAAAAGAATAAAATACCTAGGAATAAACCTACTTAAGGAGGTAAAAGACCTGTACTCAGAAAACTATAAGACACTGATGAACGGAGTCAAAGATGACACAAACAGATGGAGAGATATACCATGTTCTTGGATTGGAAGAATCAATGTTGTGAAAATGACTGTAGTACCCAAGGCAATCCACAGATTCAATGCAATCCCTATTAAACTACCAGTGGCATTTTTTACAGATCAAGAACAAAAAAAATCTTAAAATTTGCATTGAGACACAAAAGACCCCAAATAGCCAAATCGGTCTTGAGGGAAAAAATGGAGCTGGAGGAATCAGACTCCCTGACTTCAGACTGTACTACAAAGCTACAGTAATCAAGACAATATGGTACTGGCACAAAAACAGAAATATAAATCACTGGAACAGGATAGAATGCCTAGAGATAAACCCACGCACCTATGGTCAGCTTATCTATGACAAAGGAGGCAAGAACATACAGTGGAGAAAAGACAGTCTCTCCAATAAGTGGTGCTGGGAAAACTGGACAGTTATACATAAAAGAATGAAATTAGTACACTCCCTAACACCATACACAAAAATATACTCAAAATGGATTAGAGACCTAAATGTAAGACTGGACACTGTAAAACTCTTAGAGGAAAACATAGGAAGAACACTCTTTGACAGAAATCACAGCAGGATCTTTTTGGATCCACCTCCTAGAGTAAAGGAAATAAAAACAAAAATTAACAAATGGGACCTAATGAAACTTAAAAGCTTTTGCAAAGCAAAGGAAACTACAATCGAGACAAAATGACAACCCTCAGAATGGGAGGAAATATTTGCAAATGAAGCAGCAAAGTATTACTCTCCAAAATATATAAACAGCTCGTGCAGCTCAATATTAAAAACACAAACAACCCAATCCAAAAATGGGGAGAAGACCTAAATAGACATTTCTGCAAAGAAGACATACAGATGGCCAAGAAGCACAAGAAAAGCTGCTCAGCATCACTAATTGTTAGAGATATGCAAATCAAAACTACAGTGAGATATCACCTCACATCTGTTAGAATGGGCATCAACTGAAAATCTGCAAACAACAAATGCTGGAGAGGGTGTGGAGAAAAGGGAACCCTCTTGCACTCTTGGTGGGAATGTAAATTGATATAGCCACTATGGAGAACCGTATGGAGGTTCCTTAGAAAACTAAAAATAGAATTACCATATGACCCAGCAATCCCACTCCTGGGCATATACCCAGAGAAACCATAATTCAAAAAGACACCTGCACCCCAATATTCATTGCAGCACTATTTACAATAGCCAGGTCATGAAAGCAAACTAAATGCCCGTCGATAGATGAATGGATAAAGAAGATGTGGTACATATATACCATGGAACATTACTCAGCCATAAAAAGGAATGAAATTGGGTCATTTGTAGAGACGTGGATGGATCTAGAGCCTGTCATACAGAGTGAAGTAAGTCAGAAAGAGAATAACAAATATCGTATATTAATGCATATATGTGGAACCTAGAAAAAATGGTACAGCTGAACCAGTTTGCAGGGCAGAATTTTATTTGAATTTTATTTTAAGTAAAATAAAATTCAAATAAATAAATAAACTGAAACAATTTCTGAATTGTAATTGCTAGTTGTAGAAAATTTAATTAAATATTTGACCAATTTGTTTCTCGTTTTTAGATTTTGCATGTTTTTTTCTGTTTGTTTTAATGTGTGAATTAGCCCGTGTCTTTTAGGATTTGATTTTAAAAAGATTAAACGAGTGATTCCTTCTTTCCTTGTGGACTGGAAGAAAAGGAATTTATTGATTACAATCCTTTTATATCTCTTCATTCATTGGCTCTCTTCTTCTGTAGCTGCTGTTCTCTTAACATCAAGGGCACCTTCAAAAAGAAAATATGCCATAAGGAAGAAAACGCAAATTAAGACAGACAAAAGACACCATTGCACAGTCTATACATTTGGCAAAAATGTAAACGTTGTGTTAATATTGAGAATACTGTGGGACCTGGGACGCTCACACAGTGTTGGTGGGAGTGGAGTCCCTATTTAACAGTGTTCCATGTGGCAGTGCTGAGTCTAACCAAGCATGTGAATGTTGTCAGACTCAGAAGTTCACGTGTAGCTCCCAGATGCACAGGAGAAACGTGCTAGGATGGTCATTGCTGTGCTGTTGGTAGCAGATAGTTGGAGATGACTTGGGTTCCATTATCAGGAGAAAGGATGAAGCCTGGTCTTACATACATATAATAGAATGCTCTGTAACCAGCCAAAGTAATGAACTTTGCTTACCCATGGCTGTATAAATCTCAAAAACAATATTGTGAAAAAAAAGAAGACACAGAATGAGATACGTGTTATACTACCATTTGTGTAACTTAAGATACAGAACAACAGGGTATATTTTCAAGGATCCATAGATCTAAATAAATGTTTCTGAGGAGACATATATCTAAATAAATATATAAAATATGGATTGGGAGAACTTTTTATTTTTTTATTTTATTTTATTTTTTGCGGTACGCGGGCCTCTCACTGTTGCGGCCCCTCCCGTTGCGGAGCACAGGCTCCGGACGCGCAGGCTCAGCGGCCATGGCTCACGGGCCCAGCCGCTCCGGGGCATGTGAGATCTTCCCGGACCGGGGCACGAACCCATGTCCCCTGCATCGGCAGGCGGACTCTCAACCACCGCGCCACCAGGGAAGCCCTGGGAAGCCCTGGGAG
Source organism: Physeter macrocephalus (assembly GCF_002837175.3). NCBI lineage: Eukaryota > Metazoa > Chordata > Mammalia > Artiodactyla > Physeteridae > Physeter > Physeter macrocephalus. The sequence goes on from NC_041231.1 coordinate 20,936,922, forward strand.
AACATTTTTAAAATACACTAGATTGGCCACCAATGGTAAGGGGAGGGACCTGGGACTGGAAACACATACACACGTTAGATAAAACAAAAGAGAAGACACAGTAATGGTCATTGTTATGCCATGATTTGATAGATTTGATAAATAGAAGCAAGTTAATTCTGTGCAGCTCCAGGTCAAAGGATTTCTTTTAAAAACTAAAAAGTATTTAAAAAGCGGAATGGAATGTCCTGACTATTTGTCAGGACATTGCAAACCTGGGTTTGCAAACTTAATTGCTAATGGGCGCTGTGGAAAACAGGTGCATGCAGTCTTCCTCCAAATGAGCACCCACTGCTCTGTGAGAACTAACTGATCGCAGTAAGACACAACAAACTTTGATTGCCAGAATTTTTTATTTGAAGAGAAGATGTCGAACTTGACTTTTGTGTATTATCTTCCAATTTTAAAACATTGGTTATCTTGAAGTACAGTTTTAAAAAGAGTGTAAATGACTTTCATTCAAATATAAAATGAATACATATCAAATATTTTACTTAACGAACCCATGCCCCCTGCATCGGCAGGCGGACTCTCAACCACCGCGCCACCAGGGAAGCCCTGGGAAGCCCTGGGAGAACATTTTTAAAATACACTAGATTGGCCACCAATGGTAAGGGGAGGGACCTGGGACTGGAAACACATACACACGTTAGATAAAACAAAAGAGAAGACACAGTAATGGTCATTGTTATGCCATGATTTGATAGATTTGATAAATAGAAGCAAGTTAATTCTGTGCAGCTCCAGGTCAAAGGATTTCTTTTAAAAACTAAAAAGTATTTAAAAAGCGGAATGGAATGTCCTGACTATTTGTCAGGACATTGCAAACCTGGGTTTGCAAACTTAATTGCTAATGGGCGCTGTGGAAAACAGGTGCATGCAGTCTTCCTCCAAATGAGCACCCACTGCTCTGTGAGAACTAACTGATCGCAGTAAGACACAACAAACTTTGATTGCCAGAATTTTTTATTTGAAGAGAAGATGTCGAACTTGACTTTTGTGTATTATCTTCCAATTTTAAAACATTGGTTATCTTGAAGTACAGTTTTAAAAAGAGTGTAAATGACTTTCATTCAAATATAAAATGAATACATATCAAATATTTTACTTAACTAATTAATTAATAAGGGAAACAGTACGATGTTACAGGTAGTTCAAAGGAGCATCCGAACACATATATATAGGCAATCAGGATTGCTGAAATGAGTTTGCTTACTTCGTGTAAATTTGATAAATATCCATAGGGCAATAATAATCAAGTACTGTATCTCTACTGGGAACAATTTGCATTTGTATGGACAAGAATCATTTGTGTTGTCATCAGTATTTTACAGCTCTGTAAGCTACCTACTAGGTAAGGTAAGGCAATACCTAGTACTCTATTGGGGGAGGGGGGCAAGCTGTAATGTCTTTGGTCAATTTCTAAGACTTTTCCTTTTTTCCCCTAAAGTGATGAAGTCAATCAAAAAAAAGAATAATAACCACTGTACAGCACAAATATAAGCTATCTGAAGTGTATTTGGACGTCAAATCTCTGTATCTCTGGCATAAGATGAGAAAGAGAGAGTAAACCTTTGACCTGGTGATGGTCGTACGGTTTATAAGAGCTTTTTAAACCTCCTTTTCCATCCTTTTTTAAGCCCTTTCTTTTTCCTCCTTTGTCATCTACATCTACAGACAGGTACCTGCCTTACATTTCCAGAAATTGTCAGATAAATGAGTGAAGAAAATACAGTTGTTTATCACACTGTGTTAAAAAGAGTAGTGATCTGGAATGCATAAAAATACAAGACTGCATGTATCTTAAGGAAGCTAGTTCTCTTCACCAAACAAAATCTTTCCAGTAAGATTGAATGAAGCCTTTTTTTTTCCTCAGAGAAAAAGGTCATAACTTGTAGAAGCCGTGGCAAAAGAAGCAAGTAGAGAAGATAAGTTGAGAAGGTAGAGTACTACTTGTGGGAAGCATAGCTTTGAAACTTTTGCTAATCTCTAAGCTTTGGCTTTCCATTAATTTTTAAATAGTAAGCAGAAACTGCTGGTTTCATTTTTAGTTTAACAGTCACTTGATCTTTGCAGAACTTACAGCAACATGTCGTCTCATCATCTTGCTAAAATTCAACTAGATTCATGTCATTCATCCCCTTTTGATTACAGCTGGAAGAGGAATGGTTTGTCTTTTCAGGATTATGGTCCCCAAATAGCAGAATAATAAATGCAGCCTGCAGTCTGAGCTCAGCTTTTTGCAGAATTCTGTGTTGGTATAAATCCTGAAACATTAACTTGAGCTAACTTAATTGCAGTCTTGAATTTAAAATACCTATTTCATAAGCTTTCTCTTTATGGGGCAATAATTCCTATGGACTCCAAACCATTTTATCATGGAGTTAGGTGAGATAGGCAGATATATGATCTAGGAGCCCATTTTTAGAAAAGCTTTTTTGCCTTGTTGTTTGAAATAATGTAATACTTGCATATTTGTGTTAATTCAAGTGATGAGACCTGTGGCAACAGTCATATTTAATCACCAGTACAGAAGTTGCTATGTAAAGAATAAATTTGTTCTGAGTTAATGTTTGTTGTGAAATGTATACCATCAGTTTCCCTCAGTGTTTTGTTTAAATCGGAGTCATCGCTGTCTTAGAGAAGGAATGATGTGCAGACAGCTTTTTTTCAGCAATGTTTTCGTTTGGTCTAAAAACAAGGACTGGGGCTTCCCTGGTGGCTCAGTGGTTGCGAGTCCACCTGCCGATGCAGGGGAACCGGGTTCGCGCCCCGGTCTGGGAGGATCCCACGTGCCGCGGAGCGGCTGGGCCCGTGAGCCATGGCCGCTGAGCCTGCGCGTCCGGAGCCTGTGCTCCTCAACGGTGGAGGCCACAACAGTGAGAGGCCCGCATAGCACAAAACAAAAAACAAAAAAACAAGGACTTTTCTGATTTGTTTTGCCATTCAGCTCATCATTGGGGGCATATTAGAGCTTACCCAAGGGCCCATCGTTTGTCATTATAAGGAATTTTCACCTGATCTGGCTTTTAGCCCACAATTGGCCTTTGCTCACGCCCTCTTTAGAGACAGCAGTACAGTTGACCATGGCAAAAATTGCTTTTCCTAAGGAGCATCCTTGCCTGGAAGATTGCTGATTCTTCCCAGGATTTCAGGTTCGAAGGACACCTTTGGGCATGTGTTCTAAAGAGCAAAGTGGAGGGATTCTATCCGGTGATTTCAGTGGAAAATATCAGCTCCTCTGTTTCCCAAGGAAAGTTAAAGGAGTTAACCACTTTGAAAGACTTAGAGTTCTTTACATATTGCAGCCCCATCAGTATCTTCTCTTTCATAAAGAGACAGAAGGAACAAATTTGGAAGGCTAGGCAATGAATGATTTTTTTTAAATTAAGTATTAATATATTTTATCACAACCTGGTTATCCCATTCTCCTTTTTTTTTTTTTACATCTTTATTGGAGTATAATTGCTTTACAATAGTATGTTAGTTTCTGCTTTACAACAAAGTGAATCAGTTATACATATACATATGTTCCCATAACTCTTCCCTCTTGCGTCACCCTCCCTCCCACCCCTATAGGTGGTCACAAACCACCTAGCTGAACTCCCTGTGCCATGCGGCTACTTCCCACTAGCTATCCACCCTACATTTGGTAGTGTATATATGTCCGTGCCACTCTCTCACTTCGTCACAGCTTATCCTTCCCCCTCCCCATATCCTCAAGTCCATGCTCTACTAGGTCTGCGTTTTATTCCCGTCCTACCCCTAGGCTCTTCATGACATTTTTTTTTCTTAGATTCCATATATATGTGTTAGCATACGGTATTTGTTTTTCTCCTTCTGACTTACTTCACTCTGTATGACAGACTCCAGGTCCATCCACCACACTACAAATAACTCA
>NC_041231.1:20941302-20943394 GCF_002837175.3 Physeter macrocephalus
CCTTTTCTCCACACCCTGTCCAGCATTTATTGTTTCTAGATTTTTTTGATGATGGCCATTCTGACCGGTGTGAGATGGTATCTCATTGTAGTTTTGATTTGCATTTCTCTAATGATTAATGATGTTGAGCATTCTTTCATGTGTTTGTTGGCAATCTGTATATCTTCTTTGGAGAAATGTCTATTTAGGTCTTCTGCCCATTTTTGGATTGGGTTTTTTGTTTTTTTGTTATTGAGCTGCATGAGGTGCTTATAAGTTTTGGAGATTAATCCGTTGTCAGTTGCTTCATTTGCAACTGTTTTCTCCCATTCTGAGGGTTGTCTTTTGGTGTTGTTTATGGTATCCTTTGCTGTGCAAAAGCTTTGAAGTTTCATTAGGTCCCATTTGTTTATTTTTGTTTTTATTTTTGTTACTCTAGGAGGTGGGTCAAAAAGGATCTTGCTGTGATTTATGTCATAGAGTGTTCTGCCTATGTTTTCCTCTAAGAGTTTGATAGTGTCTGGCCTTAACATTTAGGTCTTTAATCCATTTTGAGCTTACTTTTGTGTATGGTGTTAGGGAGTGTTCTAATCTCATACTTTTACATGTACCTGTCCAGTTTTCCAGGACCACTTATTGAAGAGGCTGTCTTTTCTCCACTGTATATCCTTCCCTCCTTTATCAAAGATAAGGTGACCATATGTGTGTGGGTTTATCTCTGGGCTTTCTATCCTGTTCCATTGATCTATATTTCTGTTTTTGTGCCAGTACCATACTGTCTTGATTACTGTAACCTTGTAGTATAATCGGAAGTCAGGGAGCCTGATTCCTCCAGCTCCATTTTTCGTTCTCAAGATTGCTTTGGCTATTCGGGGTCTTTTGTGTTTCCATACAAATTGTGAAATTTTTTGTTCTACTTCTGTGAAAAATGCCAGTGGTAGTTTGATAGGGATTGCATTGAATCTGTAGATTGCTTTGGGTAGTAGAGTCATTTTCACAATGTTGATTCTTCCAATCCAAGAACATGGTATATCTCTCCACCTATTTGTATCATCTTTAATTTCTTTCATCAGTGTCTTATAATTTTCTGCATACAGGTCTTTTGTCTCCTTAAGTAGGTTTATTCCTAGATATTTTATTCTTTTTGTTGCAATGGTAAATGGGAGTGTTTTCTTAATTTCACTCTCAGATTTTTCATCATTAGTGTATAAGAATGCCAGAGATTTCTGTGCATTAATTTTGTATCCTGCTACTTTACCAAATTCATTGATTAGCTCTAGTAGTTTCCTGGTAGCCTCCTTAGGATTCTCTATGTATAGTATCATGTCATCTGCAAACAGTGACAGCTTTACTTCTTCTTTTCCTATTTGGATTCCTTTTATTTCTTTTTCTTCTCTGATTGCTGTGGCTAGAACTTCCAAAACTATGTTGAATAAGAGTGGTGAGAGTGGGCAACCTTGTCTTGTTCCTGATCTTAGTGGAAATGCTTTCAGTTTTTCACCATTGAGAACAATGCTGGCTGTAGTGTTGAGGAAATTTCCCTCTATGCCTACTTTCTGGAGGGTTTTTATCTTAAATTGGTGTTGAATTTTGTCGAAAGCTTTCTCTGTATCTATTGAAATGATCATATGGTTTTTTTCCTTCCATTTGTTAATATGGTGTATCATGTTGATTGATTTGTGTATATTGAAGAATCCTTGCTTTCCTGGGATAACCCCACATGACCATAGTGTACAATCCTTTTAATGTGCTGTTGGATTCTGTTTGCTAGTATTTTGTTGAGGATTTTTGCATCTATGTTCATCAGTGAGATTGACCTGTAGTTTTCTTTCTTTGTGACGTCTTTGTCTGGTTTTGGTATCAGGGTGATGGTGTCCTCATAGAATGAGTTTGGGAGTGTTCCTCCCTCTGCTATCTTTTGGAAGAGTTTGAGAAGGATAGGTGTTAGCTCTTCTCTAAATGTTTGATAGAATTCGCCTATGAAGCCATCTGGTCCTGGGCTTTTGTTTGTTGGAAGATTTTTAATCACAGTTTCAATTTCAGTGCTTGTGATTGGTCTGTTCATATTTTCTATTTCTTCCTGGTTCAGTCTCGGCAACTTGTGCATTTCTAA
>NC_041231.1:20945153-20945594 GCF_002837175.3 Physeter macrocephalus
TTAGGGAAGTTTTCAACTATAATCTCTTCAAATATTTTCTCAGTTCCTTTCTTTATCTCTTCTTCTTCTGGGACCCTTATAATTTGAATGTTGGTGCATTTAATGTTGTCCCAGAGGTCTCTGAGACTGTCCTCAGTTCTTTTCATTCTTTTTTCTTTATTCTGCCCTGCAGTAGGTATTTCCACTATTTCATCTTCCAGGTCACTTATCCATTCTTCTGCCTCAGTTATTCTGCTATTGATCCCATCTAGAGTGTTTTTAATTTCACTTATTGTGTTGTTCATCATTGCTTGCTTCCTCTTTAGTTCTTTAGGTCCTTGTTAAATGTTTTTTGCATTTTGTCTATTCTATTTTCAAGATTTTGGATCATCTTTACTATCATTATTCTGAATTCTTTTTCAGGTAGACTGCCTATTTCCTCTTCATTTGTTAGGTCTGGTG
>NC_041231.1:20946126-20947069 GCF_002837175.3 Physeter macrocephalus
AGCTGGGTCTTGGTGTTGAGATGGAGATCTCTGGGAGATTTTCGCCATTTGATATTACGTGGAGCTGGGAGGTCTCATGTGGACCAGTGTCCTGAAGTTGGTTCTCCCACCTCAGAGACACAGCCCTGACGCCTGGCTGGAGCACCAAGAGCCTTCAATCCACACGGCTCAGAATAAAAGGGAGGAAAAAATAGAAAGGAAAGGAAGGAAGGAAGGAAGGAGGGAAGGAAGGAAGGAAGAGAGGGAAGGAAGGAAAAAAGGAAGGAAGGAAGAAAGGAAGGGAGAAAGAAAGAAAGAAGATAAAATTAAGTAGGATAAAATAAATTTATTAAAATAAAAATAATTATTAAGAAGAAAAATGTTAAAAAGTAAACAACAACAAAAAAACAGGACGGTCAGAACCCTAGGACAAATGGTGAAAGCAAAGCTATACAGACAAAATCTCACACAGAAGCATACACATACACACTCACAAAAAGAGAAAAAGGGGAAAATAATAATATATCTTGCTCCCAAAGTCCACCTCCTCAACGGGGGCTCTGGCTCACTCAGGCCGAGGGGGTGGGGAGGGAGGGGCATGGATGCGGGGCCAGCCCGCGGCGGCAGAGGCCGGCGTGACGTTGCACCAGCCTGAGGGCGCCATGCGTTCTCCCGGGGAAGCTGTCCCTGGATCCCGGGACCCTGGCAGTGGCGGGCTGCACAGGCTCCCGGGAGGGGCGGTGTGGGGAGTGACCTGTGCTCGCACACAGGCTTCTTGGTGGCAGGAGCAGCGGCCTTAGCGTCTCATGCCCGTCTCTGGGGTCCGCGCTGATAGCCGTGGCTCGCGCCCGTCTCTGGAGCTCCTTTAAGCAACGCGCTTAATCCCCTCTCCTCATGCACCAGGAAACAAAGAGGCAAGAAAAAGTCTCTTGCCTCTTCGGCAGCTCCAGACTTTTTCCCGGAC
>NC_041231.1:20947122-20980852 GCF_002837175.3 Physeter macrocephalus
CCTCTGTGCGGGAATCTCTCCGCTTTGCCCTCCGCACCCCTGTTGCTGTGCTCTCCTCCGCGGCTCCGAAGCTTCCCCCCTCCGCCACCCTTGGTCTCCGCCCGCGAAGGGGCTTCTAGTGTGTGGAAACCTTTCCTCCTTCGCAGCTCCCACCCACTGGTGCAGGTCCTGTCCCTATTCTTTTGTCTCTGTTTTTTCTTTTTTCTTTTGCCCTACCCAGGTACGTGGGGAGTTTCTTGCCTTTTGGAAGGTCTGAGGTCTTCTGCCAGCGTTCAGTAGGTGTTCTGTAGGAGCAGTTCCACATATAGATGCATCTCTGATGTATCTGTAGGGAGGAAGGTGATCGCCGCCGCGTCTTACTCTTCCGCCATCTTCTCCCCTGCTAGCCAATGAATGATTTTTATTTGGTTGTTTGTGTTTTTTTTTGTTGTTTTTTTATTTTGCGATACGCGGGCCTCTCACTGTTGCGGCCCCTCCCGTTGCGGAGCGCAGGCTCCGGACGCGCAGGCTCAGTGGCCATGGCTCACGGGCCCAGCCGCTCCGCGGCACGTGGGATCCTCCCGGACCGGGGCACGAACCCGCGTCCCCTGCATCGGCAGGCGGACCCCCAACCACTGCGCCACCAGGGAAGCCCAATGAATGATTTTTAAAGAAACATTTAGTTATTTACTAGATTAAGCAAAAAAATCAGTGCATCTATGTAATGAGTTTTTTCCACCTTAGCATAATTGACATTTTGTACTTTTTATGTTTCGGTCCATCTGGTGCATTGTACGATGTTTAGCAACATCCCTGGCCTCTACCCACTAGGTGCCAGTAGCATAACTCTCAGCTGTGACAACCTACGTTGTGACAACCAAATGTGTCTTCAGAAATTCAAATGTCCTCCCTCCCAATTGATCATCAGTGATTTAAAGTCAGGTGGACTGGTAAAGAGCTCAACTTGTCAACCTTTACTTCTCTAAATATGATTGGTGAATAGTTGAGAACGCACCATTTTGAGGAAAAGCAGAGAGTAAAACAATATCATCAGTGAGAACTCCATTCTGTTTTAATGTCAATTTTATACCAGCACCCCGTGACAAATATCGTGCAGGAGCTCTGCTCTTCAGTTTCCTTCTGGACCACTGTCTCTATTTGCTTACTTGGTATGGTAGGTGCGACTACATAGATTCCTCTCTTAGATTGGATCATTTGATTCTAAGCACAAATTTTATAAGTCAGTTCCATGGTGGACAGCAACACTTTTGAGAACAATAACAAACTGATTTTGTCTGCATTTCCCCCCACTCTGTTATAAAACTGAAGAGAGCTCTCTTAAGAAAGGCCACAGTTGTGCAATCTGTGTCAAATAATGGAGCTGAGCTCTTTGTACGAACTAATCAGCTCTCCTATTAGATTTGCCAAGTTGTCTAAATTCCTCCTCATTATAGAAGATTTCAAGAGTGTAAACATTCTCCCCCAGTTAAAACCCCAAAGAATGTCAAACTGAGCATTTATGATGCCTTTTTGCAAACACGGCAGCTATGGTGGAAGCTTAAATAGCTTTCATGCCACTCTCTCTACAGAATACAGAGTGTGTTTGTTTAAAAATTATGTTTAACTTCAACTTCACCTCTGGGCCCAGGAATAAGCCATAGATTTAAAGCTTACTAAGGAAATGAATCAGATGTGTGCCTTTTCTGTCGGTAGGTGGCTTTTCATCCTTGATTTTATGGCACTTTTGCATTCCTTAATTATATTCAATTTATTAAGATAAATAAAGATGGTAAATTATAAATATTAAGATCCAGGGACTTAACCTTCACAGGGTGCTAAGCGTTTCTGAAGCCAGCATCAAAGCATGGCTGAGTCCTTTGAAAAGGAAGGAGAAAAGCAGCAACCTCTCTTTCTGGCTAGCCACACCTCCAAGACAAGAAATGGTCTCCCAAGGTTGTTCTTTTTTTTCCCCCTGTTAAACCTTTAAGTTTTAAAACTCCTGTGTCCTGATTCCCAGCTGAAAGGAGCGTCCGCTAAATTGGGGAGCGCTTTTAAGAGGAATGTTGTGATTGTTAATTGGGAAATGTAATCCGGTCCCAGGCAGCTGTAACCTTCTCATCAGTGGTCTTTTCTTACCTAATTACATGATTCTAAGAAAATCTAATGAGGTGCTGTCAGATTTACATCGGCATTCTTTTAAATGTTATCGCTAGCCATGGTGATTATATATAAGTGGACAAAATGCCAAAGATGTGGAGAAATGTCACAATGACACCCACCGTCAGTCTTCGCCTCGGCATTAAGTCAGCATATTTTAAGTCTTTTGGGTTTTCAAGAGAAAAGTCTTTGGTGGGTAAAAAGAAGTGATATCAAAGGGAAACAGTTCATATCCCACAAGTTGGTCTTTATTTCTCTGTATTAATGCTCCAACAGGCCAAAACAGAATTCAGATCTATTTCCTCATTGCTTAGGTATTGCCATTTGGCTTTGCAAAGGGCTTATTATACGGGCTTCCTTATGAAAATTTTAGTTGTTTCAATGCTTTAATTGTGTTTTCCATGCCTCCTTAGGGACCTGAAATAACTTGTTATGGTGCATTTGATTTTAAAAATCTAGAAACAAAATAATTATAATACTCATAGATACCAGTTCTCAGTGAGGCTGCCACTTGCAAACAGAGGTTACATTTCACTTCCATGGAGACTGCCTAAGGAACCAAGAAACCACAGGCTTACTCAGCCTCAGTGATAAGAAATTAGGGCACAAAGAAGCCATTTTGAAATTTTCTAGCTCCTCAAACATCTTGAGAAATGATTGTTTTCATCTGCCCTCACATCTACAGCACAGAAGCAGTACAGAACATGTATTATTTCCCATTTCTATAAAGAAGCATCTTTGGGCTGGGCATCTCTTTTAAAATGGTGATCCAGAAAGGTTTAGCAAATACTGTATGTGTGTATATATAATATAGTATATACACATCATCACTGCCCACTCCAGAAGCTATTGCAGACATTACAAATTGGTCTCTGTGCATTCTTGCCTCATATTTCTTTTCAACCCACTCTCCACAAAGCTTTGAACTTTGCATCAAAGTTGGCAAGTAAAAAGAAATCAATTTGCCACACTAGAAGTAGAAGATAATGGCCCATATTTTTTAAAGTGCCAACTTTCTACTTTAAAACACATTCATAGGCAAAATTAAATCATTTATTTTTCTAAATATTTCAGGGTTTGTTCATTGCTTCTTCCAATGATAGCCATTCATTCATCTTGATCATCAATTGCACCCTCTGGCCATACAGTTGTCAGTGATGACCAAAGTAGAATGTTCTCATAAGAGGAAAGCCTCTAATCCTATCCAAACACTGAATTTTAGATATAATTCTAAAAATTTGGTTACCAATTTACCAAAGTTTAGATGTTCGGAAATGCTAGAGGAAGTTCTCCTACAAGGCAGAGAAACATAACAGGGAGCCTCATGTCAAAGGAAGTGATAGGAAGTGCTTTGAATGGATTCGAGACCTCAACTTGTCTGTTATAGGAAGTGAAGGGCTTTAAGTGCTACTTAACTAAGATTATTAAATTGATTTATTGAGAAACATTTAGGGTGTGTATTTTCTTCATTAACTACTTAAAGATACAACAGAATGTCTTCAAATTTTCATCTTAATTCAAATCTCTCCTAATTAGCACTTCTTCACCCTCTCCCTCTTCCATTGTTTTATCTACTGAGCTTTCCTAGTCTTCCTGGGCCCCTCTGTTCTCTCAACGTATAGATTTATTCCTGGCTTCACTTGGCCTTCTCTTCTTCTTCCACCAGAAGAGAACTTGGAGAAAAATCAGGTTCAAGGGGAACACTAGCGCCCAATATTCAGAAGAGAGTTAGTACAGAGCACTGTCTGATGTAAGACCTCTCAATTCACAGGGTGACTCTCCCTTTGGCTACTTATGTGACCATGGGCACATTATTTAATGTCCTTGCTGCTCAATGTTCTCATGTGTAAAAAGGAGGGATAATAAGAATACTCACATCAGAATTGCTGTGAGAATTAAATATGTTTCATGACACTTGGAACAGTGCCAGGGCCCATACCCATTGCCTAAGAAATATTAGCTATCAGTATTACTTAGGGTTGCTATTTTGTTGGTGGTGAAATTACTAATAAGTACAAAGTGCTTCTAAGACAAAGTGCTGTAATCTTTGGATCATAAATTCCATGAAGGGAGAAACCATGTCTCTCTTGTTCAAATCATATTCATAGTCATGACTACATTACATATAAAGAACTGCACAAGAAAAAGGTGGATAGGAATGACACATAGAGAGGTACCCAAAATGACCTTACAGACTTCAGAATTTTTCCTTTTGCCTCAGCTTCAACTCCTAGCCCTGGAAGCATTTCATGTACGCTTTTGGTCATAGCGTTTATCCAAACGTATTGTATCGTAGTCTTCATTTAAATGTCAGTCTTTCCTGGAAAGTATATTCAAGGGCAGGGAATGTGTTGGGTATTTTTTAGAATAGCTGATTTGTTGGTTGAACAAGGGAAAGAAGAATTAAACCATCCCATTGACAGTTGTTTATTAATTTCACTTTTTTATTTTTTATTTTTTTTTTGGTGGTACGCGGGCCTCTCGCTGTTGTGGCCTCTCCCGTTGCGGAGCACAGGCTCCGGACGCGCAGGCTCAGCGGCCATGGCTCACGGGCCCAGCCGCTCCGCGGCACGTGGGATCCTCCCGGACCGGGACACGAACCCGCGTCCCCTGCATCGGCAGGCGGACTCTCAACCACTGCGCCACCAGGGAAGCCCTAATTTCACTTTTTGACTTTTGTGTACAGCATCTAGATCGGAGGCTTCCTAAACTTGCATGACTGTGTAGTCATGCAGAGCGCATGAGTCTCTGGTCACTGTGCTGGAGTTCTTCAGTGTGCATGTCATGAAAGGGTGAATGTCAAGTTGTGTACTGGGAATTAAACAAGGTTATATGAACAAGGATACCTATAAAATGAGTTCAAGTAATTGCACTGGACAAAGAATTTGGTTACTTTATCAGGTCCGTTTATCTTTCTCATAATTCAGAGATATGCCTGAGTGGGCAGGACAGACGTCAGCCCAAATCAGTGATTCCAAAGGAGCAACTGATGAGCATACTGTGGGACATGGCCCTGTAATAAACCTGCTGGGAGTAGAACCTGAAAACCTATTTCCTCATAGTGTCATTAGGCCTTTCATTTACTTGTCCTAGTGACTTTTTCCTTCAACAGGCTAATTGGTGATAAGGATTAACACACTATAGCAAACATATCAGTCACTGAAGGCACCACTGCCTTTTAATAATGTCTCCGTATCAATATCTTAACAGATTTTTTTTCCCTGTTCAAAAGAGAGGAATGTTATGAGAAGGATGTCTAACTTGAGTGTACTTATGGCAAGAAGCAGCCAAAAGGTTAAAGAATGATGATTGTGTGTGTGTGTGTTTGTGTCTGTGTGTCTGTGTGTTCAGGATGGGGGTGGGGACTGAAACGCACAAAGAGAAATTGAATAGAAAGCCTCATATGTCAATGGAAAGATTATAAACACCAACCAGGAGAAATTTTTCTGATAGTTAAGGTGAAACCTCTTTTGATATACTGAACTTCCTTGATTTATGACGGGGTTACAGCTTGATAAGCCCATCATAAGTTGAAAATACCTTAAGTCAAAAATACATTTAATACACCTTCCTACCAAACGGCACCTCTCAGTCTAGCCTACCTTAAAGGTGCTGAGAACACTTAAATTAGCCAACAGTAGGGCAAAGTCATCTAACACGAAGCCTATTTTATGATAAAGTGTCAATAACTCATATAATTTGTGAGATACTGTACTGAAAGTGAGAAACAGAATGGTTGTCTGGGGACTGATTCGTTTTAAGTGTGTCAGTTGTTTACCTTCCTGATTCTGTGGCCGACTGGAAGCTGAGGCTCACTGCCCAGCATCACCAGGTGGTAGTTGTTTGGTCTGGTTGGTAGAATAATTTTCCAAAATTCTCCTTCTACAAAATAGAGTGAAGTATACTTAGACCAGTTATGTGATAGGATGGATGCCTAGGCCCCTTGAAATTTTGATGTCCTTGGCTTGACCCTCATGCTTGCGCCACGAGAGTCTAAAGCCCTCTGCGATATTTTAGTGGATTCCTGGAAACTTACCATTTCTTGATTAATTCTCACTCCTTCTTCTGAGCCACACATAAGGTTCAGCTCATTCTCAATAGATGTTGAAAAATGAATAAATGAATGAATGAATAGCATCAGTCCTACTGTGCACTTCTGAGTGTAGTGTTGGTTTTACTAAGGATATGGAAACGAGGTAGAAGAGGAGTTTCATTACAGGTAGTCAAGTTAAAAATGAACGTTAGAGATTCACATTCTTAAAATGTCCACTGGATATCCTTTAACCAGGACATTTCCCATGTTCTTCACCACACATTTGTACCAGCCTTTTCTGTGTTTCCTGCTTTCCCTGCCCCTAAGAGTGTCTGCCTTGCTCGTTTTCCCCCTTACTTCTCAGAAGCAACATTCCTCCTCTCATGAGATGTGTTTAAACTTTCTCCCATGTGTCTTAACTTAGGGATAAACAAAATGTAATATATATATTATAAATTATAAAAGATATATCTATTTATACACACAATGGAATATTATTCAGCCTGAAAAAGAATGAAATTCTGATACATGCTACAACATGGGTGAACCTTAAAAACATGTGAGTAAAATAAGCCAGTCACAAAAGGACACATATTGTGTGATTCCACTAATATGAGGTACCCAGAGTAAACAAATGCCTAGACACAGAGAGTAGAAGAGCAGTTACTGGGCGCTGTGAGGAGGGAGATGGAGAGTTATTATTTAACAGGTACAACGTTTCTGTTGGAGATGGTGAAAAGGTTCTCTGGTTGGATAGTAGTGACGGTTGCACAGCATTGTTGGAGGGTAGCAGCAGAATATGTCACCCTAGAATAGGCCAGTTTAGCATATTGCCTTTTTGTTGAGCTGCAGGCACTTGAAACACAGCAAATGCAAGGAGAGGCTTTCTTTGAATTTCCCTTATCTTCTCTAAAGCCAGATCCTTCAAAAGGACTTCAGTTATTAATCCCCTTCCTGGCAGTTTCATCAACCAGGGAACTTTGCCTTTTATCACAGGAGAGGAGACTAGAGGTTGACATTATACCCAGATGAATTTTGTCACAAACTATCGTGTCTCCCACCTGTTCTTCTAAGCCCACATTCATCTTTCTTAAAAATCTTTTGCCCTCCTCTAAAAGGTCTACATGTCCCCCTTCTCCACCCTCCCCTTTCCCTATTAGGATGGTGTTTAAGCCTGCATTCTAAGCCACTTTGGCAAGTTACTCATTTTTCCCTGGGTATCTCTCATGTATACATGAGGTATACATGGTAACAAATTCTATATGTTGTTCTCTTATTAGTTTGTCTTTTATTACAGGAATCTCAGCCAAGAACTCAGAAGGGTAGAGGGAAATTATTTTTTCTCCCCTACATTGTGAACCTACTTCATACCGCTGACCAGTACACTTACAAATGAGTAAAGTGGTAACTTTTATGTTATATATATTTTACCACAATAAAAAGGTAATTATGGGTCAGTAGATTAAAAACACTGAACCTTACTATTAAGTAAAGAAACTGAAATTATTTAATTAGTAAGTAGACAGATTTATAAATTATAATGCTCAGTACTGATGAAAGCCGATTCGGATAGACACTCCCCACCCTGCTAATGGAATGTAAATGCACATTGCCTTTCTGGAAAGAAATATGGCAACACATGACCTGAGAACTTAAGAGTGTTCATTATTGATTCAAAAATGTCATTTCCACTAGGAAAACAATGTGAGTAAAGACAGCTCTTTATGTATTAATTGTTCATTGAAACTTTTATTGTTATTTAGTGTGTCATTGTTGTTAATGTTCCACATGAAGTAGCTGGGTGTACTGTATCAGCATTTAAGGAAATGGATATTTTGTGCTGCTCAAACCTCCTGATGGGAAGCAGGAATGAGTCTTGGTCATAGGGTCGGAAAATAGAGTTGATTCCATTTGTTTTCTGCTATCAAAATTATGACGTCTAAAAGATTCTAGTTTCCTCAAGGTTTACATGGATGGGGTTAGAGATGGTCAGTATTCTTTAACACAGTTCCTATAACTGTTTTACTTAGTAATACTAGATAAAAGTTAAGAAAGGAAAGTTTTACAGTAACACACAAATGCACAAGCGGACTTTCATAGACTAGTCTAATGTCTGAACTGTTCCTATTGAAATGTCCCCAAACTTTTCATCTTTTTTAGAGTCATAGGTTTATAAAATCTGACCCTCTATGTCAAGCTCTGACCCCTTCACTGATTCTCTCTGGGTGGAACTTAAAAACAACTCATTTGGATCGCGCAAACACACAAAATAACCTTTCCATTCGTGTTTAATGGCCTTGCTTAGAAGATTCTTTTCAGCAAACACCTGATGATGTGGAGTTTAAAATTGAGAAATTTGAAATTAGACCCAAAAACATTAAGCAGAATTCGCTTTGTGGCCACACTTAAGATCGTATGCTATTTCGAGACTCTCTTCTGTCTTTCCACAATGATACATAATGCTGATTTGTTTCCACGCGTTTGAGACTTAAATACTGTCCTGAACCATTTGTTGTGATTAATATTCTGGAAGTATCAACTGTCATGTCATAGAACCCTTACAGGGATTTTATAAATCTGATCTTTTTTTTTTTTTTTTTTTTTTTTTGTGATATGCGGGCCTCCCTCTGTTGTGGCCTCTCCCGTTGCGGAGCACAGGCTCCGGACGCGCAGGCCCAGCGGCCATGGCTCACGGGCCCAGCCGCTCCGCGGCACGCGGGATCCTCCCAGACCGGGGCGCGAACCCGGTTCCCCTGCATCGGCGGGCGGACGCGCAACCACTGCGCCACCAGGGAAGCCCCAAATCTGATCTTAAGTTTAATTTCTTTAACCATTTCATGAAAATTTCATTGATTAGGTTCTTGGGAAGGTTGGGGACACTTACATTTCATAGCTCATCAAGCTTCTTTAAGGGGAAAAAAAAACTTTTGAAACGTTGCTTTTCTCTCTCCCAGTGTTGAAGTTGTGGGAAAATACTTACGAAACAAAAACTTAATTCAGCCATTTCTGCTAAAATGAAAGTAAGTTTGTTGAAGAATATTTTTTTATTCAAGTCAAATGTTTGACCCGAATCTCATAAGTAGTATGAAATAAATATAGACTAAAAACTTATTTTCTGACTTTTCTGATAGGAATGGGTCCCACATAAAGTGTCTTTCACTCACTCTAACTACAGTACATTCTAGATGCTCAAAAGTGAACAACCAATGTCGATTTCTGGTAGAAATTTATTAGCACAGAGAAAGAGAAATAAATAAGCAATCAGGTAAATATATAACACTAGGTGGTGGTAATTACTACAGAGAAAAGTAAACTATGTAAGGGGTAGAGAGAGTGGCAGGTGAGGCTTGCTATTTTATATTAGATGGTCAGGAAATGTTCCTTTCATTGGTGGTATTTATTGTCACTGATAGATTTTCTGCCTGTGTGCTGGTTATCTAATGCTGTGTAACAAACCATCTTAAAACTAGATGTCTTAAAACGATGACAATATTTATTTTGCTCCCGAATCTGCAATTTGTGCGGTGTCCTGCAGGACGGCTCCTCTTTGCTCCATTTCGTGTCATCTGGGGCAGCTGGTAGGTTCATGCTGGGATCATCCAAAGCTCACTCATTCATTCATGTTCCTGGTGCCTGAGCTGGGAAGACCGTGGAACACCTGGGGCTCCTAAGGCATCTCTCTCGGTCTTTATGGGTTCTCTTTGTAGGATATGATCTCTTTATCACGATATCTTGAGTGCAACAGAATATCTCACATGTCAGCCGGGAGAAGTTGTGACCTAGAATGGCAAGTCTCAAAACATCAGCTCTGCTGAACTCTTTTGTTTACACAGTCACAAGTGTGTCCATGTTCGAGGGGAGAGTAAAGTATGAAGGTTCTGGAAAAAAGCATGTGAAACCCAGATATTGCTGTGGCCATTTAAAAAAAAAGCCACGAAATCTCTCTTTTTATTTAGTATGGGAAATTGGGAAGATGGCGTTAATTGAGCCCAGAAGTCTAGCTCTCTTATCCAAGATCAGAAGTGAAGCTGATACAGCTACGAGGTGTCAGCTCTGCCTCCAAATGTCTGGGCTATACCGTCTTCAAGTAGTAATTGCTGCTGTTACCCTTAACACTTTCGTGATGCTGGCATTTCATGAAATTCTTTTATAATGTATTCTATTTAACTCTGCTTATGAGAGAAAATGATCAAGAGTGAATTTGTGTAACCCTCACAGGTACTTTACGTGAACTGTTCAGGGTCATGATGACTTATGTCACTTAGCTCAACTTGAAAAATATAACACACTGACACATCACCACTGTCACACTGGTGAAACACCTCAACAAGAGGTTATAAAAAGGGTTTATTAAGTAGTAATTGTCCAATACCCAATAACCCTGAGTACAGATCCCATCCCGACTGTGATTCTAGAAAAATTAAATGCTTTCCAGTCACCATTCCTGTGAAATTCCAGTTCATTCATAGAGAATGGCAGCAGCACAAGGCACATTCTCCATTCAGAAGCTGGAATCCTCTGGCCTATATTTGCCAGGGTCCCTTTCTTATTAATACGTCCAACTGAAGAGTAAAGGACCTCCTGTGGGCAGTTCCTATTCTTCTGTCTCTCTGTTCTTGCAAAGTCCTCTACAATTTGACATCAGCTCCCACGGATAGCCTTTGCCAAAGGCCACCATGAGACATAAGTGTTTTACTGAAGATGACACGGGTACATAGAGAAAAGGACTGATATACCGCATTATGCATGCTAGCAATATTAGAAACCCCATTCTCAGCTTTCTCATCTTTCCTTCTCCTTCTACAACCACAAACCTCCTTTAAAAATTCCCTGTGTTCCCTGGAATAGTTCCGATTTCCCTCCGTTTATGGACCCACTCACAGCCCAATAAGAGTATCCACCGTTGCTTGATCAGGACCTTGGAGAGTTCCATTTACGCTGACTTAGTCCAGGCTGACTTCCCGGGTCCCCTAGCATAGTGGTTCTCAAGCGTAGCTGCACCCTCTGGGATATTGGGGCTCCAACCCAGACAAGACAAATCTAAAACTCAGGGGAGAAGGTCCCAAGCTTCCGCTAATTCTGAGACAAAGGGAGGGAAGTCAAGAACTACCTTAGTGGGGACTGTGTTTCTTTTTAGTTCTTCTGCCCCATCTTCTTTCTCTTGTTCCTTTCACCGGGTCCTACTACCCCTGTCCCTTCACTGTTATGATCTCTCCATATCAGGATGCAGCCAGAATAAATTCTCCACTAGAATTCTGAGGTATTGATTTTGAGAAGCATTTCTTTCCGTGGTGGTCCAATGATTCCCACAATTTACAGGACTAATAAAAATCTTAGTATGTTTCACATACGAAATTAGGAAAGCAGTACAAAAAGCGTAACAAGGGAGTCAAACACATGGAATCGTGCCTTGTGTACTATTGCTTTTACAAAAAGAAACTGGCATGTGAGATTTAATTGATATATGGTATCTCTCAAATATGATGGGATATTTACATGTCTGTGTATTTTTATGTGCTTGTGTATATTTTCAAACACAAAGTTATTTCCCTCATCAAATAACCATGGAATATGCATACCTAACAATTTGTGTACTTGATGGGTTGTGATGATGCCTTCAGATAATTAATGTAAAGCTTTTCGCACAGTGTAGGGCCAAGGCTAGGGTGCAGTGTGTGAGGCACCTGGTATAAAATTTAAGTGATTATTGAGTTTTTAACTCAGTCATAATCAAGGTAGTCAATAATCAAGGTAAATATTGATATTATTTTCCTGCTATATTTTTCAAAATCAAAATTAATGCAAAAAAACCCCCAAGGTGAGTAATATATCAAAATTATAAATAAAACAACATCAGTAATAGTGGTATATTGGAGCCTGAAACAAAAGAAAAAATTAAAAGGATCCCATCTTTATTTGGAATTTGCTATTTTTCTTCATCGTGGATTTCTTGCAAATATAATAATTTTTTTATTGAAGTATAGTTGATTTACAATGTTATATTAGTTTTTGGTGTACAGCAAAGTGCTTCAGTTATACATATATATATTCTTTTTCATATTCTTTTCCATTATGATTTATTACAGGATATTGAATATAGTTCCCTATGCTATACAGTAGGACCTTGTTTTTTTTTCCATTCTTTACATAATAGTTTGCATCTCCTAGTCCCAAATTCCCACTCCATCCCTCCGCCACCCCTCCTCCCCCTTGGCACCCATCAGTCTGTTCTCTACGCATTTGTAATTTTTTAAAATATTGCATGAAAGCACTATTTGTCTTGACTGCTGAATGGTTTTGTTGTCCCCTTTGATTTTGCACAGGAGGCAGTTGCCTCACTCCCCTCACCTTCGTCCTGGCCCTGGGAGACCGCCTGGCACATAGTGGCACCTCAGTAAATGTTGATTGATTTATTATAAGCAAGTCACACTTTCCCCTGTCTTGCTCAGTCTAAGATGTGCCAAACCCTGCTGCTTTCGTAGTAACTAGCTCTATGACCCAAACATGTCTTTCTCTTTCCTTTCTTCCCCTGCAGGGGCACTGGGCACTCACTACATGTCCCCAGGGTTTCAATTTTTCACAGTTTAGAGCTCAGTGAGATTCACCTACATAATCTCTTTTCCATACCTGGATACCCTCTTTAATTCTTGCAAAATGTCCCCAAATTTCCGGCCACTTCCAGAAAACTCCATCTGCTTCTTTCTTTCTCTAATTAAACCTGGTTTTCATCAAACACCAGCATATTTTAAGAAAATACCATTTTGCCTAATCATATTATGGTGACAATGTTACTTGTGTTGTTGGTGAATATTTAAAGTGCTTCAGTTATAGTATAAGTACCTCTGATGTCATGGGAAGAGCCCTGGTCTTTGTGTTACAAGTTCTGGGTTCGAATCATGGCTCCCTACTCAATGCTAATTGTATGCCCTTCAGGAAGTTACTTGATTTTATTTTATCTTTTATTTGAAGGCTATTTTGTAAACTAAAGTTTTACACATTTGTATGCTTTACCATCAGTACTATTATTAGAAATTTAATGAGAACCCTTGGTCTAGTTTTAGAATCTAGCCATCAATATTTAAATCAGTTCTATGTATAAAATACAACTTCAGTTGCATAACAATAATTTATGTATTCTGGAAAGTAGGTTTTACCACGTAGAGATATTTTTGTGTATATATGATAAAAAGCAAGTGTATAAGAGGTAGTTAGCATACTGCATGATTGTAATGTATATGATATTATATAATAGTCATTATTTCCTAAATACAACCTGTTCTGCCCTCACTCTAGTCCAGTGGTTGTCAAACTTACATATGTGTCTTATTAAAATTCAGATTTCTGGGCCTCACTGCCAGAGATTCTCACTTGGGAGGACTGGGGTCATGTCTAAGTATTTTAATTTCTAGCAAGTTCCTGAATGCTGCCGAATATGTACTAGGGGATTTTATCCAAGTATTCAGCAGTCCCGTGATTCCACAGCACAAGGAGACTGCAGAAGAGAGAGAAAAATTAAACGGAGAGTTTAATCCTGTATTGTTACTGCAATCACCACCATGACACCTGTCACAAAATATCATCTTACAGTCTTGTGAATTGTGATTTAGATTTTAATCAGATTAATTTTTTAAGCATGTATAAATAGTTCTCACCCTCGCGTAACTCCTTGGGCACCGCTGCGTCCTATGAGATCATGAGAGACAGTTGAGTGAACAGCCTTTTTTCATTTCTACTGCAGATTCCAGGCTTTGATTCTGATTTCTGGTTCCAGAAACTTTCTGGGCTTTGACATTGGCCATTATCTCCTCACTCTGCCAACCTCCTCTTTAATTGGCCCAGCCTCAGTCTGGGCAAAATTCCCTGCCCTGATGAAGCCAGGAAGCAGATTTGATTGCTACCAAGAAAACCTCATCCTCTTTGTCCATTCCTGTAATCAGGTTGGAAGGAAAGAGCTGGAAACTGCAGCCTGCTCACAGAGGTAGAATGTTCAAAGTTGCATCTGAAGTATGGTTCATGTGAAAACAATTGAGGATCCAGTCATACTCACTAGCGTATCCTTGGATCTCAGTAGTATTTGTCCAGCATTGTCCTCTAGTGCTTGTGCGTGTATTTCTAAGGTGCTTTTCATCTTCTAATTAGGGTGTTCGGAATTAAGTTAATTACTTAGAGAAAGATGCCTCCCCATTGTTTCACAGCTGGCAGAGAAAAAAATCAATACCCAGACAACATGAGAAATTTTATGAGTGCTTGTTACTTGACAAAGTGTAAAAAATTATAGATTTGTTGGGGTATTCTACTTTCAGTCACTTTATCCATTATGGCAGGCAAGATTTGTCTATACTTTTCACCTGTCTGAGAAGAAATTACGTGTGTGTGTGCGTGTGTGTGTGTGTGTGTGTCCTGCAAGGTCCTTTGTTCTGCAAACTCGTCTTTGCCTATATTTTCTAGACGCAGGCTAAGGCGAGTTGCATCTCCGGCATATGCTAAAAATCTCATTCAGGATCAGCTAAAAAATGTTCCGCGTGGTTATGTAGTCTGGGGTAAGGGATGTTGTTATTCATTTCAGAAATGTCTGAGCTGCTTTCTGCTTGGAAAACCAAAACCAACAGCAATAAAATAAGAAAATGAAACAGAGAAAAAAAACCTTCCAAACCACTTTATACTTTTCATTTTGAGCATTCTTCTTCTTAGAACTGCAGGCAGCTCACTGCACAGCATGGCCACCAAAGGTCACAGACAGGGTCTGCCATCCTCATCTGTTCAAATGACAAGAAAAGTGCCCTCAACATTCTGGTCTGAAAAGCAAAAATTAAGTGTATAACCTTCCTGATCTCCTGAGTTGTTTTCTTGGAGGCAGAGCTTTTGTATTTCTCTTGGATTAGAAATGAAGCTATAAGCTATGGCTTCTGCTTTCCTTGAGAGCAAAGATACAGTGAGATTTTCCAGGCTGGTTTGACCAGCAGTCAGTGCTACCTGACAGTTACATCGCTGAGGACTAAACCAGATGATAGAAAGGGATGATCATGTTCTGTCAATAAAATTCCCAAGATATAAACCCTAATAAGTTAACTCTCTAAGTTAATATACATCAACTGAAAAAAGTAAATTTCTTTAAGACTTGCCCTGATTTTAAAATTAAAATCAATAGGAAACAACGAAACGGCAAGGATACATACCAAAATGTATTTTTTAAGTGATGGAATTATCCATAATAAGTACTTGGCCTTTATACTTTCATAATCTAAATTTTATACAGAACACATGTTTTTCAGTTTTATTGATGTATAAATTATATAAAACAAAATCCACTTATTTTAAGAAGACAATTCAATGTTTTAAAATAAATTTACAAATTTTATACCATCCTCTCCTCAATCCTATTTAGAGCTTCTGTCACCATATATATATATGTTGTAGTATGTATCAGTACCTCTTTCCATTTTGTGGCTGAATAATATCCCATTGTATAGACAACCCATATTTTGTGTACCATTTCATCGGTTGATGGACATTTATTTCGTTACCGTTGTTTGGCTGTTACAAATAATGCTGCCATGAACATATATTTTCATTTCTCTAGGATGGATAATTAGGAGTGGAATTGCTAAGTCATACTGTAAATTTGTGCTTAATATTACAGGAAAACATTAAAGAGTTTTCTGCAGGTATATCTTCTCTGGTGAAGTGTTTATTCACATATTTTGACCATTGTTTAAACTTTTCATTTTGGAATAATTTAGATTTACAGAAAAGTCACAAAGACAGTACAGAGAGTTCTTGTATACCTCTTAACACCTTATGTTAACATGGTATTTTGGTTACAGCTAAGAAACTGACATTGATACATTACTATTAACTGAACTCTAGATTTTATGTGCGCTTCACCAACTTCCCCATAATTTCTCCTTTCTATTCAGTATTCAGCCTAGAATACTACACTGCATTAATTGTGGTGGTCTATGACAGTTTCACAGTCCTTCTTTTTTATCATGACTTTGACAGTCTCATAGAATACTGAACAGATATCCTGTAGAATGTCTCCCAATCTGGGTTTGTCTGATGTTTTTTCCCATGATTAGACTAGAGTTATGAGTTTTGGGAAAGAAAGTCACAGAAATGAAGTATTACTTTTAAGCTGTTTTTAAAAAAATCCTTAATAAGTTATCAGTATTATTTATGTGTTTGCATGCAAGTTCTTTATCAGATATACTATTTGCCAATGTTTTAAAAGTATATTTTAGTTATATAATTAATATAAATACCGTAAACCCACTAAAAAAGCAAACAGAAAACACTTTTTGGCTAACTCAATAAAATGATGTAGACTGTGATGAAAGTATTTAAGTATTCATTCTATAGCCAGTGTAGCATGCAGCCATCACTAATACATAATATTCTTGAACAAACCTTTAGCAAATAATATATATTGTCTCCTGGTAAGTTCAATCCAGCCAGATTTTCCCAGCAGCATTGGAGCTATCTTTCTTTCCTTGATTGAGTACCAGATGAAATTGAATTGCTTTTGAAGGCCATTTTGTACCAAAATTTATAACTTATGTGGTATGATATTTGTGCCAAAAAAGCAAGGGAATTGGGAATTTTAGAAAGACCATGAGGTTCCCATGATCCACCTCTGAAATACTCCATTCACTAACTCTCTCTCTCTCTCTCTCCTTATAATTGAATGCAGATATTCAAATTTACACAAGTTAAATTCTCCATAAAATATGAGGCTGTGTGAGAGTGGTTTGTACTCTAGAAAATGCTGCCTACAAACAAAGAAAGGGTTCTGACATTTATTACCATTTTCTGTAGGTCCACCTGCCTTGGAGGGGCGGGGGATGGATGCATGGAGAAGAATCTCTGGGGAAAGGGACTTGACCCATTTTGTCAAACTCAGTATTCACACCAGCTCACACTAGTGAGCTGATGGGAGGTGTTATCTGGATGGGAACAGGAGGGATGGCATACTTGTGCTCTCAGTGGAAGTTCTTTTATCCTTCTACAGTCAGAATGGTCCCTTCCTCCCTCCATTCCCTCTTCTTCAGCCATCTTTCTTGTATCTGTTGCTTCCAAGTCTACCTAAGAATGGTTTGTGTCACAGTAAGTGATTCCCATCATCCTCTTGGGAGAATTCGTGTGTATTTGGAGGAGGTTAGGGAGGAGAGAGAAAGAGAAAGGCAAGGAAAGCCCTTATTGTATGATTGAGAGATTTAGCAGTGAGTGGGGAAGTGGGGTACGACCAAATATGAATACTTAAAAATAGTGTTTTACTACCTTCGAATATATGCGATTCTTTGATAGCATAAATCCATGGAAACTGCTGCAGAATCACACACACAGCCTCTTAATAGCTGTTTACCCACCTTTTTAATGTTCCAATCATACGTAACTTTTTATTACAAGTTATTACCACCAGCTAATGGAAATGTTGAAATGAAACCCACTTAGAATATTATGCCACTGAATGTCAAAAACACTTTTAACACGTTTGAATTTTCCTACGTAGGGTCTCCAGTGTTGTACCAGTGAACCAAATCAACTTGGCATAGACAAGAAGATTTAAAATGTACCTGCTTTAAGGAACTCTCAATGAGTATATGCCCCCCAAAAATCAGATTTCCAAAAATAGAAATGAGACAGATGGCCATTCACCCTAAGACAGAGCTAGTGACATGGTGATGAATTCTAAATATTGAACACACAAGAATATTTAGGCATTCAATGTAAAATCAAAGTCTTATTCACCTTTTCAGGAACAGTCCTATTCTGTAAGCCTAGAATCACCTCAATTGGAAGTATTTTATTTTAATCGTTGAACAAAGAGAAAATGTATTGAGCTGACTTTGGGAATAACAATACCACATTTGGCCTTTGGGGACCTGATGCAACAAAGATAAGTACTACACAGTTCATGCCCTGCAGTGATCTATTAAACTAATTAGGAGAAGAAGATGAACCAATAAGGAAAGCTAACTAGTGATATAAGGAGAGGCTGAAGAAGTGATGGCCAGCAAGGTACAGCCCAAAAAAGCACAGGATTCAAATCCAAAATTCTCGGGTTGACATTCTAACCCTATTAAAAAAATAAATTTATTGAGATATAATTCACACACCATAAAATTTGCCCATTTAAAATGGTTTTTAGTATATTCACAGAGTTGTGCAACGATCGCCCCAATCATTTCTGAGCATTTTCACCCCTCCCCCCCAAAACACACCATACTCATTAGCAGTCACTCCCCATTTTCCTTCAACTTTGCAGCCTCCCTTCTCAGTCTAAGGTAACCACTATTTTGGTTTCTCTATTTATATATTTGCTTATTCTGGACATTTCATACGAGTGGATTCAGTTAAGATGTATTCTTTTGTGACTGGTTTCTCTCAATTAGATGTCATTTCTTTTTATTGCGAATAATATTCTTGTATAGATATACTATATATATATTTTTAAATTAAATTATGTATGGCTGTTTGGGGTCTTTGTTTCTGTGCGAGGGCTTTCTCCAGTTGCGGCGAGCGGGGGCCACTCTTCATCGCGGTCGCGGGCCTCTCACCATCGCGGCCTCTCTTGTTGCGGAGCACACGCTCCAGACGCGCAGGCTCAGTAGCTGTGGCTCACGGGCCCAGTTGCTCCGCGGCATGTGGGATCTTCCCAGACCAGGGCTCGAACCCGTGTCCCCTGCATTGGCAGGCAGATTCTCAACCACTGCGCCACCAGGGAAGCCCCAGATATACCATATTTTGTTTATCCATTCTCAGTTGATGGACATTTGGGTTGTTTCTCTAAGACTATTTCTATCTGATCTGTGAAAGTGTATACATCACCATAGTGATTAAGAACCAGGCTCTGTATTGTATTCAACTGCCTGGCTTCAAAATTTGATGCTGCTACTTACTAAGTGTCCATCCCTGGGGATGTTTCTTGAGCCCCCTATGCCTCAGTTTTCTTATCTGTGAAATGGGGGCAATGGCAGTAGTACCTTATGGAATTATCTGAGAATTTCACAAGTTAATACATAAAAAGCCTATAGCACAGCCTTCGGTCCATGTTATATTCTCAATAAATGGTAATGACTGTGATTGTGATCCTCTTAATATTATGATCCTTCCTTATTTTCTTACCTCCTCATCTTAAAACTAATAAGCCTTCTTTGGCAAGTTGTTCTGAGATTAAATAAATGAGGATATTTGGAAGCCTTTGGCTCGATACGTGGCACATAATAGATGTTCAGCAAACAGGATTTAGAGGCAGAATATGTCACTGTATGCTGGAAAGTCAAGATGTAAACTCGAATTTGAGGGTGAATCTTGGATGATATGTTTAGGTACAGAGGGAAGACAACGTGAAGACCCAGGCAGAAGACGGCTCTTCTGTGGAGATTAAACCTCTCAATGATTAAAACGATTGCCAGAGTCACAAATTTAGTTTTACCTTCTTTCCCAAGTTCTAATGATTGTCTTACACACAGCACAATGACCGAGAAACAAGGAGCAGAACAGAAAGTAGAGAGGCATCAAGCAAGATTGGGCTAGCCAGTGACTGAAGGAAAGGAAGAAGGCACGTTCAAACATCCCAAGTCCCCCAAACGCCAAAGCCACCACAAAAGATGTCAGAATGTCACTTTGCTTAGGACATAGTTACTTCTGGAGGTGAACAAGTTTTTTCTGTGTCTCTTTCTTTTGCCTCAGCCGGGACAGTAAAAGCAGCACAAGGGAAGAAGAAACCTGGATGGCGGGATGCTAATCTAGATACTGTTTCAAAATAAATGCAAGATCTTAAGTCCTTTCTGTGTCTTAAATCTTCTTCTACTTTACAGAAACACAGGGTTGGAGGAGAGACTATTAAAGGCCCTTTTTAGCTCTAGGCAATTGAATTATTTATTTATTCTTCCATCTCCATCAAGGATCTGAAAGGCTTTTGGAAGTAGAGTGCCAATTTGCAGGTCCCACTGTGATGGTGGGTGTAGTGGCCACTTGGACCCTGAAGGGAGTGGGGCAGAAAAAATGATGGAGGGAAAGCCTCTGGCTGAGGGTTCTTGGGCAAGTTATGTCATGAATGAAGCCTGGGTTCTTGTATAAGATGGTGCAATACTACTACCTACCTCGCTGATGTGTTAGGTGTTTGGTCAAGTGTTAGTGCTCTGAGTTATTTGGTATCATGAGCCATTGAAGTGAAAATGTCCCAAGAGCAATTTTCCAGGTTTTAGAGAGCTACCTCTTCCATCCCACTTTCTTCTCCTTTTCCTTAATATTTTCATGGGGTGGAAAATAATTTTTTTTAAACGTTGAGCAAAAACATGTGTTGGTTTATTTGTCATGAATTGAATAATGTGATGTATTAATATAAGTTGCATTTTTAAATCACGCTTGAATTTTCAGGATGAATCACGCTTAGCCAAAGGTGTAATTCTTTTACTTTTAACATGCTGTTATAGTTTATTTGCTATTGTTTTATTTGTTACCTATATTGTATCAATATGCAAAAATGAGATTAACCATTAACCTGTAACTTTTTTCTTTGTTTTTTTTTTTTTTTTTTTGGTGGTGAGGTGGGCCAAAGAATGACTTCCCACAGAGATGCCCAAATTTCAGAACCTGTGAATATGCTACTTTTCATGGCAGAAGGGACTTTGCATATGTAGTTAAGGTTATTTGGCTTGAGAGGGAGAAGAATCCAGAATTATTCTGGATGGTCTGTGTGGGTCCGATCTAATTGCATACGTCCTTAAAAGCAGAGAAACTTAATTGAGAGAAGTGATGGACTAAAAGAGGGGAGAGATTTGAAGTGAAGTGAGAGAAACTTGACCTAGTTACCAGCTTTGCATGTGGAGGGACAGAGCCACAAGCCAAAGGATGCAAGCAGTTTCTAGAACCTGGGAAAGCCCTCGGCTGACAGCCAGCAAGGAAACAGGGACCATCAGGACAAGGAAGTGATTCTGCCAACACCCCAGGGAGCAAGGGAACAAATTGCTTCCTAAGGCCTCCAGAAAGGAACAAAGCCCTACCAACATCTTGATCTTGGTCTCATGAGACCCATGTCAGACTTCTGAGCTATAGAACTGTGAGATAGTAAATGTGTATTGTTTTAAACCACTAAATTGTGATTTGATATGGTAGCAACTCAATTCTGAGAGCCCATGACAAGAAAAACATACTAAATCTAGCAGAGGATTTGAGTAATATCATTAATAAATTAGAACTAACTAACTAACATATACTGCCACAGGAAATGATCTTTCTTAGATTTTGAAACACATCGGGTGTTATAAAAAGAATTTGGAAGTTTATCTTCTTTTACATTTTCTGCAGCAGTTTAAAAAGCGTCAGATTTAGGCTATGTGAAAATGTTTAAAAAGGTGCTAGTACATTGTATAGGACTCTCTGAAATGAGCTCCTAGTGTTTTCAGATTTCTTTTTCTTTTTTCTCTATCAGCATCCATATTGTTAGCTCATGTTTACAAGAACGATTAACTTCATTCAGGTTTTCAAGTGTACTTTGTTAGAGTTTTGAAAAATTACTGCTATAATTCATCTTTATCTGTGATCATTTCCACATTTTTTGGAATTGTCCTTTTTTATTCCTGATTAGTGTAACTAGAGATTGATTTGACTATTTTATTTGTGTATGGAAATAACAAATAACAAGCCACTGATTTTTTAATCAGTTTATTTTATTGCTTTTTATTTCAATATGTTCTGCTTTCATCTATTTTTCTTGCCATCTTTTTAAAAGACTTATACGTCCTTTTTTTCTCTTAAGTTAAATATTTAATTCACTTATTTTTATATTTCCTTGCATATTTACATGTTTGATGCTATAAATTTTCTTCTGAATACAACATTATCCATATGTCCT
Source organism: Physeter macrocephalus (assembly GCF_002837175.3). Lineage (NCBI taxonomy): Eukaryota > Metazoa > Chordata > Mammalia > Artiodactyla > Physeteridae > Physeter > Physeter macrocephalus. Next base: position 20,969,151 of record NC_041231.1, read on the forward strand.
AAGTTTGATATGATGTATTTTTATTATAATCTTTTTAGAGACTTGGTATTTTCAACTTTGTGTTCTTCTTTAGTTTAAGAATTGCTTCTTTAGTTTAAGAATTGCTTAAAGGAGAGTTCTTTTGAAATCCAAGGACTAATTTTTTTTGGTTTACTTTTCTTCTACTATTTTACTGTTATTATTATTTTATTATTTATGTTTTTTTCCCCTTCCAGAATTTGAGATATTTTTTGGTGGTCATATGATATAGGCATTAAATGAAGATGTGTGCTCTGTCAAGAGGGTTTAAATATATATTAAATATTAAATATGCACCACTTAGTTCATATGAAAATATTAACATATTAAGTATATGTTAATTAGTTCAAATTTATTAATGATATTACTCAAATCCTCTGAAACCTATGCTAGGTTTAGTATGTTTTAACTGTCATGGGGTCTGAGACTTGAGTTAATATTTTCTAATAGGATGTGTTTCTTTTTTTTCCTTCCGTTTCCTTCAATGTATATTTTGGTTTCTTTTACTGCTTTGTAGGATTCCAAAATCATGAGCTGCCAAAAGAAAAGAAAAAGATGAATTGGACTTCATCAAAATTAAAAACGTTTGGGTTTTAAAGTCTAACATCAAGAAAGTGAAAAATAACTCACAGAATGGGAGAAAACATTTGCAAATCAAATTGCTCAATCTTCCTGTCCTCTTTAGAGTAAAAGTTCAAGGTTTTCAAAAGCCCTTTTATAGCTCACAGGAATAGTCCTCTAACCTTATCTCCTGAATTTGTTCTGTATAGATATTTCCAGAGAAATGAGATACTCTCCTGGCAGACTCCTAGGTTCATTTCCCTCTTGTGCTCTCCCCACATCATGGCTTAGACCAGGCTTCTCCGTGGGTCCCTGTGACCTGGCACCTCACTTGCTGGTGGCTGTGATGTGGGACCTCTGCAGGTTGATTCTTTCACCCACTTCTCTTCATTGAGAAATTCAGGAAACCCATAATTGGAAAAGGAAGTCTTCTTTCATGTTTAAACAAAGATGAGATATAACAGAGAAAGAGACACATCCTGTGGGAAATAGCAAGAGGAAGTGCAGTGAAGTCAGCTCAAGCCACACAATGTCAAGCCAACCTGTTAGCTGAAAATAGGCATTTCCTATTTATTCAGGAAGAACCATGTAATACAAAGCAAGGAACCTTAATGAGAAATTCACACATTCATATATGAGACTTGGAGCCATGTCAAAGAGTCATTTATTAATTTCCTTCAGCCAGTTGGTAGAGATTGTGAGACTAATTTAGTTTTCCTTTGTTTGGGCAAAGCTACCACTTCAAGGAAGAGCAGGGTAGCCTGTGTTTTTGTGTATGTGTATGACGTTAAAACTACTGTTCAGGTCCAACCCTCATCCAACATGTATTTCTCCCCATCCCTCCCCTGCCCCAAAGGGAACAACCAGCCGTTTCAGGCACTAAGAATTATTTAGAAGCAATCTTACCCACTGTCCACAGGGAAAACTTCCACACCGCTGCTGCCTGAAACAATAATTACTGTGAAAAAAATTACCTAGGAAGTCATTTCCTGTAGAAGTATTTCAAGGCGAGAAGGCTCATGATTTAGATTCACTGGTGTTCACTCTCATTCATATGAAGAGTTTTTTTCTGAGAGAATTACTTTTCAAAATAATATTAAAAGAGACCAGGTTAATGGATAAAGTGCTGAAGTTCAAGTGAAAGAAAGTGGTGTTTTTAAAAACTCTCTTTTCTCCTTTGCATGTGAATCTTTGTTGCTCTACCAGGGTAAACAAGGATTAATTAGTATTAGCACATGACCGCCTTGCCCCAAGGGTCAGAATATTTCCAATTTTATCCCAGCTCATAAATGTTCACTTACATCTCTTTGCAATCCCAGGATCTTGGGCCAAAAGAAGATCATACTTAGGGCTTGATTTCTTTTTTTCAGTAATGGGCCATTAACATGCTTTGTTGGTCCTTTGCTTCTCTCAGACAATGATAAGGGATGGCTTTTAAATTGAAGTTTTATTACAGAAAATCATATGTGGGCTGATATAAACTCCTCTTTCTTTCTCCCCATCTTTTTCTTCTCTCCTTTCCACACTTCTCCTGTCTACCTTCCTTTCCTGGGCATCAATAGTAATCCAGCTGGTGGCTAACACTTGTTGAGCCAAGTACTACACCCAGGCCTTTTAAAAATATTTTCTTCATTATTGGCCTGTGACAAATCCAAGGGGTGTTATATCATCTCCATTTGTAAATCATGGAACAGGCTCAGGATTTAGGTAACTTACCCAAGTCACTTTGGCAGAGCTGAGATTTGCATCTGACCCAACTTGGCTGTACATTTGCTCCATATCAACATAGGCCACACTTCCTTGACTCTCCTGACCTCATGCCATATTCCAAACTAAATAAATCATGAATTAGGATCTTCCTTATACAACACCTTCACGAAATACTATGCCGTTGAGTCACTGTGTGTGCGAAGGCTTTCCTTCGTTAACTCTGTGATAAATCCCTTCAGAATAGAGACTGTGCCGATGCTATGAATTGAATAGTGTCTCCCTGAAATCCATATTTTGAATCCCTAACCCCCTAGTGTGACTGTATTTGGAGACAGGGCCTGTGTAGAGGTTTTAATGAGATCATAATAGGTGGGGAGGGGGTGTAATACAATAGGACTGCTGCTCTTATAAGAAGAGGGAGAGACACGTGCTCTATCTCACCACTATGTGAGGACATAACAAGAAGATGGCCATCTGCAAGCCAGGAAGAGAACTCTCACCAGAAACTGAACTGGCTGAGCCCTTGATTTGGACTTCCCAGCCTCCATAACTGTGAAAAATAAATTTCTGTCATTTAAAGCCACCAGGTCAATGGTATTTTGTTATAGCAGCCCAAGCAGACTAAGACAATGCCTTACACATTTCAGTACTGATTGCCCCACCTCGCAGAGTTCCTTGCACGTAGAACATGTATTAAAAAGAAGGTATTATTACCTACTAGTGTAAGAAGGTGTACATGAAAATAGGCAATCATTTTACATCCTCCTGAAAAACTACTAAAACTTTAGAAAATTGTTTTAATAAAAAATAAATACACAAACATGGAAAAACTGGAAAAGGAGAAGATTGCAACAAAATACATTCTGTAAGCGGAGTTAATACCTACTTTCAAGGCTTTGGGGATAATAATGAGTTCAGACCATGTTGCTTAGTAGGTTCTCAGTAAGTGCTACTTGGATTTGCTTTCAAAAGGTTTTTTCCCCACTAATTTTCATTTGTTCAATCTAATGGCATTCTTCATTTTACTTTTTATATTTTTTTAATTCGTTTGTATATTTACAATAATAGTAGGCACAATATTCTTCACTATTTTCCTTATTTTGTATCTTTGGTTTTCTTTCTTTTTCCCTTTTTTATCAGTGTTATAGCGCCTAGGAAGTTACTTGGCTTAGGTTATGTTGTCCAAAAAATTCCTAAATAAATGAATTAATTAACATTCAATTAAAAATATTTTTATATTTACTTGTGAAATAAGGTCAAGGCTCTAAGTTTGGAAACAGAAACACTTTGCTTTTAATACATAGTATGGAATTCTTAAATAAAATGCAGCAAAAGATTTTTCTTTTCATAAAATGATGGGAAATTAAAAACATAACCAAGAAAGCCGTATTATAAACTTTATGAAATATATCTCCGCTTGGTATTTATTTTATACAGGCATGGATTTTATGAATACATGTTAGACAAGTAATAGATTATGTCTAATCTTGAAATTCATGGTACTGCATATAGTATAATTTACATATATGGCTCTAGGATTCTGATGAACTTATTATTTTCCAGGATTAGAGTGTTTCACTCTTCGGAAACTCATAATCCTGAAGTATCTAACTTTGAAGGGCTAACCATGAATGAACAAATATAAAGAATTAATCATTCTTACTAACTGCCTGGCAATATAGATGTTTGTAAATAGATTTGATTAGCCTGCTTACATAGTATTATGATTGATAATAACCAAAATATTGTGTTTTAGTGTGCAAAGGTCCTCCTTGTTCATTTGACAGAAATCATAAACATTTCTATAAAGAATGAAGGTGGTTTTCTAAAGTTGGTGAAGAACCTCTAGCCAAGATAATTAGATGTGAGCATATGAAGAGCTGATTTACTGAACACTGACGTAAAAATGAGCTGCTTCAGAAATTTTGTATGCAGGGCTTTCTGTTATCTGGATCTAATCACGAAGAAACCAGAGACTGAAAAAGCCATCAGATTCCAGGGCAGATACATGAGGAAAATTGGCAGAATAAGCTGGAAAACGTGCTTCTGTTTCCAAGCAGTTCTGACCTATGAGAATTTCATTATCAGCTCATATCTGTTACTGTTAGATGTTAAGAGAGAGATTACCATTTGCAAACTGAAAGCTTTCTGTGTAGCCTCATGATAATTGATTTTTCTTTTCATTAAAATTTTTGAGACCTGACACTCCAGAAAAGTTGGAAAGGTCTTTGTAAAGCTTTATTAGAATATAACATACGCCCAGAGAAAAGAACCAATGTGAATTCCTTATATATATTTATAATGATAGCAAAGTAGTGGAGCTTGGCCGTCCATGTATGGCTAAAAGATGCTGCTACATTTAGGCAGCATTTCTAGGCTGAATAAGGGTACTCATTAAAAGAAGCAGCTTGTTAAAAGCATCTCAATGAATGTCAAAGGAAGTAAACAAGCAACGTAGGTTCAAGAAACCTAGCTCTGTTTTGCATGATAGTCTATAATAATCAACCGCTGAGACATTTAAATACATGTCAAAATGTTTTTGATATTTTAGATTTCAAACTCAAAAATCACTATCTTTCTTAAAACATGTCTGAATTTACATTCTGATGCTTGCCCTTCTTAACTCTGTACACTTAAAATGTATACACATAGGAAAAGCAACGCTACAGAACTGTTTACACACCAGTGTCAACTGAAGAAAAAAATGCACAACCTAAAAATTGAGAGTTATGTTTTATTTGGTGAGCTTTCTGAGGACTTGAAACCCAGGACACAGCATCGCAGATAACACTGAGAAAACTCTTCTGAAGAGGCAAAGGAGGGTAGCCAGCATATATAGGAGTTTTTGCAACAAAAGACCAGGTAGTCAGAACATCAAAAGTTTACTGTTAATAAAAGAAAACCAGATATCTCAAGGAATTCAGCGCTTTTCTACGTAGGGGAAGATGCAATAATCTGGGCTCACTGAAATCATTCCTTTGATAGGTACCTCAGCTATCTGGGGCCGGTATCCTGTGTTTTTTCATCCTGAGTTTCCGCAGGGTGCACTGCAGAGGTGGCTGCAGTGGCTGACTGCTAGATGGGTGTGCCAGTGGGCAGCCCCTTTGTCTCCATCCTGAGTTCCCTCAGGGCTCACTGTCTGGGTAGATGTAATGTGATGGCTTGATGGCTGCGGCATCCTTCGTTTACTTATATGGCAGGCAAATATTTTATCCCTCACCAGCAGAATTTAGCTATTGATATAATTGGTTTTTTTGTATGATTTCAGGCATAGAAAAAGCCATGTTTCATAAATGAAATTCTCCCAAAAGTCATTGTTGTAAAAATTAGTGTTGGGCACGAAGTATGCTCAACCTGTGGGCATACAGAACAGAGCAGTAAGATTAAGACAAATGGGTAGACTCTAAAGGTGCTTTTTTTCCTCCCATAAATTTTCTTAAATCTTGTGCATCTGTCTGTGAGTTAACTGTAGCACATGAATATTGGTGGAAGAATTTGAAATTTGTGGGCATAACGTACAGCAGGGGTTTTGTTTTTAGGGCAGTGTTTATCACTGTGATTTTTTTAGACATTGTTTTATAGCATGGATATTTAATTAAATTGAACATCCCTAAGTACCATGAACTTAACCAAATGACCTAAGTTCGTGCTAACTACATTCATGATATCATTACATGTAGTGACATTTCGTTAAGATCTGAAGGGAACACTACATCTTCCAGGTGGTCCAACACATGAACAACTTTAGGAACCACTAAACTATAAAGCTGTCATTTCTTCACATTGTCTTTTAGCCCAATTGCAAAGGAAACATCAGTGAGAACAATTATTATTCCCACTGCCAGTCATTTATCAACTAGATGAATTTACAAGTTCTCTTTTTATTATTCTCTAGCACCCTGTTTATTTTATGATAACTTGTATTACAAATTTTAATTATTAGTTAAATTTTCTTCTTGCCTCTCTCCCACACCAGACAGTAAATTGTCAATTTTATCTCCCAGCCCAGCAAGTCACAAAGCAAAATCTCAGGAAATATTTGTTGATGGAATTCATCTGATAGAAAGAAATCTGCATACCAACTTCCAATCTGGTATATAATTTTTGTAATGCGTTCATCCATTCCCTGACAAACTGACTAAGTAGCTGTAGGATGAAACGAATTCAGTCTGTGGGTTCCTGAGTTTGATCGTGATAGCAGAACGTCGGGCTACTAACTGTAAAGGATGCTGCTGTAAACCAGAGGATACTCCCTAAATCCAAGGCAGATGTACACAAAAAGGATGCATACTTCAAAATTCATGGTCATTTGGATGTAAGGGGATAAAGCAGAGTGTGAAAAATATCAAAGAAATGCCATAGTTGAACAGCAATTGAAGTGGTAAAAACAGATTTTATTCAGGGCTGTTGCAGTAGGGGGCAAAATACCTCAGTGTAAAACTGGTCTCAATTCCAAATATGGCATGGGCAAATGCGAATTTATAGCCACAGAGCACGGTGGTGGTCAGTTGATGAAAAGTTACTGTGTGGGCACATTGGGGTTTAGGGGGAATTCTGGCTAAGCCAACCTAACAGGATTCTTGCTGAAGACAGGCCAGGGCGATCAGACATCACCTGGCAGTTGGTGGGGGATGAAGAACCTGATCAGTTAGGGAGAGTGAAGGGATATCAAGGGTGGGAGGTTCTGGTTAAACCCACTTGGCTGGGTTCTTGATGAAACTGGATTTCATAAGGAAGTACGTGGATGGGCCTAAGGGAATGTTCAGGAGTTTGATTAAAGTTTGGTCAAACAAAGAACATGGCCCAAAGTGGAAGTAGTAACCCTAGCTCATGATAATTGTTGATTTTGCCTTATAACAAACTCTATAATACAAAAGAGAACTTTAGAAAGATAATTTTCTTATCTTTTTAATTGCTTTTCAGTAATATCAATATTCTGTAGGTTATAGAGATAATATGAATCCTTCCATATGTATGTTGGAATTATTTCTTTGATTTCACTCTACTAAATTATATCCCAGTTCACTTGTTGAAAACATTATTTCCGTGTCTTTGTTCTAAAGAACATAAGTATCACAGGAAGCCATTAAGCGCATCTCTGTTCTATTTGAAAAGATCATTAAGACCAATCCCTTGATGTGTTGGTGTCTGTCTCCCCTAAGTTCCCCATTGTGGATAACTCTACTGCCAACAGGTTTGGTTGTTTTTCTCCCCCTTTTGATACCAGGTACAAAGCCTCCCGTGATTTTGACAAGAGCTGCTTGCTGGCCACGTGAGAAAATCCACGTGACATATTTTTTTGTTCGCTTTTTTTTATCGCAGTGACTGGCAGGTGCAGATACTGCCTCCATGCCCTCTCTCTGGCTGCGCTGGGCTCCTGTCTGGGTTAAAGTCATCCTGGGGTAACTAGGCCTTCAGCCCAGTGCTCTTAAGAAGAGCTTTGTGTATTACCTGTGCTCAGTAAGTAGGATTTTCTCCTAGGCACCACTCTACCCTTCAACTTTGAAAGTAGAAAATCCAACCAGATGTTGACGGACCAGGAAATGAAACAATCCCCCAAATGTATTTCGACTCTGGGTAATGGAAACCCTACTCAGCAGCTGACTGGCTGCCACCCACATTCTGACCATGGACACATTTGAGCTTCTTCATTTAGGATGCTGTCTGTTCCTCTGTTTCCTGACACAATCTTGTCTTAAGGTCTTTCAATTTTTACTCATGTTCACCTTCTAAATAGATTTTGTTATGAGACTGTCCGCCGCATACAGCACATCCCTTTGTTTTCTGTTTTGTTTTATTGCTTTTCCTTCTTCTCATTTTAGACTCTTACAGATTTTGTCACCTTGCCACAGAACCCATTTTTAGAATTCACCTTTCCTGCTCCCATTTATAATTTCTATCTTCTATACCCATGCTCCTTTAACTTCCTTCAGCCTGAGAAAAACTAGCGTATCTTCCCTTGGTACTTTGTTAGATCATTTGACTAAATGCAATAAACCGTAAGACTGGAGATACTAACTGCAGAGGGCATTTCTTTCTCCTCCATCACCCCACATCCATTCCCCCTCCAGGAAGCCATTCTTTCCCCATTCACAGACATATGTTTTAGATGAGGTTAACTACATGCAGTCATGTACTGGTAAACACCGAGCCAATGCTTTTGGGTGTCGGGAAAGAAAAAAAGCCCCAATGTGTAATGCTTGCTGATGTCCATGGTGTAAATGTTCCCACGGCCAATCTCAAGCTAGAAGCCACTGAATGTAGTGTTGGTGAGAAACGTGCAGTAGCACACCATTTCATAATATTTTTGTCATAAAGACACACTCAACATAAATAATCTGAAGAGTATCCATCAGGAGTAAACAAACCTTTTCTGTAAAAAGCTGGATGGCAAATACTTCAGGTTTGCCAGCCATAAGGTCTCAGTCGCAACTATTCTACTCTTTCAATGTAGTGTGAAAGCTGCCATAGATAATATGTAAATGAATGTGTTCCAATAAATCTGTTTACAAAAATCAGCAACAGGCTGGATTTGACATGAGGGCTGTAATTTACTGACCTCTGGCATAGATAATGGTCAAATGCAGTAAAACAATTAAGTGAAGGGTTTTGGGTATTTATTACCTTTGTTTTTCATATTATTTGTTTAATTGTAAGTTTATACATTTTAATATCGAATAATGTCTGTGTTGAACCACCAGTTTGCAAAATTCCTCCTAATTTAACAAGTTGCCCATGTGAACAAGTACAAACCAGTTCCAGCTCACCGCTGAATCTACCCCTGCTTGAGGTGTGGTCTCTTAATGACTGAGGCTAATATGCTAATATGCTTCACCAGCATATTGAAAAACCTTGAAGATTTTTATCGGTTTGGGACATAGGAAAGTGACCCAATGAGGGTGAAGAGATTCATGGAGATGCTTATGTTTAGTGGAGCCCATGGAAGAAAGATTTATTCCACAAAAGCAACCAAAAGAAAGCATCTCCTTTTGGTTCCATTAGGTAATGTAGGAGTATGAATGTGATATCTGGAACAGTGGCAGCCATTTGCTACCATGAGGGGAGAGCCTGGATGCTTCTGCAGGGACATTCACTGTGTAAAGCCTGAGGGTTGAATTGCTACCAGGGAGGAAGGAAGAGAGACAGAAAAGTTCACCCTTAGTAACATTATCTGAGTGACTGGATCAAATCTTGCCTGAAAGCAGGACTGCCTTTTCATTTTAAGTAAATAAACATCCTTCATTGTTTGAGCCAGTTTAATAGGACTCACTGTTACTTGCAACCCAAAGATTTGTCAATGAGGCATCTGTCCGTTCTGCTTTTCACAGTTTTCTTTCTAAATGACTCGAGGTATCACACAAACATTACTGCCACTAAGGGAGAACTCTTGATGCAGTTCAAATTTAAGTACCTTATGTATTTCCCAGCTATTTGCCTTTTTCTCATTAGCCCTTGGTTTTGTGGGCACCTTATTTCCCTCTTGAATGATGGGTAAGGATGTGTTATGTGATTGTGTATTCACAGATTGTACTCAAACCTGGTGATACAGGCAAGGCATCTAGATGCTTTAGAAAAATACAGAGATAAGGAGTCCTTACTGCTAGGGATTCTTCAGTAGGTTCAAGGTGGGGCTTGGGCATCAAAATTCTGGATTGTATGCGAGTCTGATGTACCGTCACGATTTAGAGCCCCTGTTGTTGTACATGCATGTCACTGATGGTTTTAATAGATCCAGAGCATACAGAGAGGAAATAATTCACTGGAAAAAATGAGTCTTGTGGAATCTATGTTAAGTTAACTATAGTATGAGGAAAAATAGCTAACAACTTACGTATATCTCTATTCAGTCATTCTTCCTATAATTATTATTTGATGTCTACCATTTGCCAGAAAAATGGAAACGGATAATTTTTGAATACAGAACACAGGACAAAGACAGAAGAGGTCCCTGCCCTCATGGAATTTGTAGTCTAATGGCAGAGGAAGACAGTGATAAGTAAACATATGATTAGGTAGTTACAGAGCATTAAGTGCCATGATGGAAGTAAATATGGTCATGGAGGTGGTATCACTGACAGTGCCTGGATTAAGGTGAGTGAAGTCCTATGCACTGCTTGACCCTGAGAGTGCATGCTTCCTTTGGGTGAGCTAGCCATCCAAAAAACTGTTGGGAAAAGGCTAACTATTCACTCATCCATTCAGCAAATAGTGATGACCTACCGAGTGCTGGATGGGACATGGTGAAGTCAGTTCCCTTGTAAAAGACACAGGACCTTCTGAGTATAGAAATGGAACTAATATGATAGTGTTTAAATTAACTTATTCCCTTTAAATAGGTTAAAAAGGCACAAGGTACAATATTCAAAAGGTACAATAGATCAACGGTGAAAAGAAAAATCTCTTTCTCCTGTCCCCCAGCAAGCCAATTCCCTCTTGTAAAACCAACAAGTTATCTGTTTCTTGAGGCTTCTTCAAGAGATACTAAAGGCATATCCAGGTGAATGTGTGTTTTGGGGGGAGGGAGGAGGTATTTACACAAATAGTGACATCCTGTACATGCTGTATTAAAGCTGGCTTTCTTTTAGCTTAGTAATATGTATTGGACATTTTCCCACATCATATATGCATAATGATATTTTATATGGCTGTACTGTAACTTATTTCGTGAGGCCCATGGATAGGTTGTTTCCAATATTTTGCTATGATAACTTTTACAAAGAATTTTCTTACCTACTCATCTTTTAACACATCTGAGACTATCTGGAAAATAGCTTCTTTGAAGTGGAATTGTTGGGTCAAAGGATATAAACATTTTTGTTCTTAAAAGATATTCCTAAATTGTCCTCAGTACAGATTGTGCCAATTTATGTTCCCACTAAAACTTCATGAGATTATCTTTGTCGACACAACTCACCAGCAGAGTTATTTGGCTACTGTCTCCTTGTCGACCTAATAGGTGAATGTGACAATTCTTTAATTTTTATTTATATTTTTCTTATGAGTGTGGTTGAGATTTTATATATATTTTTAAATTTTATTGGAGTATAGTTGATTTACAATGTTGTGTTAGTTTCAGGTGTACAGGAAAGTAATTCGGGTATACATATACATATATTCATTCTTTTTCATATTCCTTACTCACATAGGTTACTACAGAATATTGAGTAGAGCTCCCTGTGCTCTACAGTAGGTCCTTGTTGGTCATCTATTTTACATATAGTAGTGTGTGTATGTTAATCCCAAGCTCCTAATTTATCCCTCCCCACCACATTTCCCCTTTGGTAACCGTAAGTTTATTTTCGAAATCTGTGAGTCTGTTGCTGTTTTGTAAGTAAGTCCATTTGTATTGTTTTTTTTTTTAAAAATTAGATTCCACATATGAGTGATATCATGTGATATTTGTCTTTCTCTGT
>NC_041231.1:20981352-20981572 GCF_002837175.3 Physeter macrocephalus
TTTTTATGGCTGAGTAATATTCCCTTGTATATATGTACCACATCTTCTTGATCCATTCCTCTGGTGGTGGACATTTAGTTTGCTTCCATGTCTTGGCTATTGTAAATAGTGCTGCAATGAACATTGGGGTGCATGTATCTTTTGGAATTCAAGTTTTCTCTGGATATAAGCCCAGGAGTGGGATTGCTGGATCATATGGTAGCTCTAGTTTTAGTTTTTT
>NC_041231.1:20981587-21040608 GCF_002837175.3 Physeter macrocephalus
GGGAAGCCCTAGTTTTAGTTTTTTAAGGAACCTCCATACTGTTCTCCATAGTGGCTGCACCAATTTACATTCCCACCCACAGTGCAAGAGGGTTCCCTTTTCTCCACACCCTCCCCAGCATTTATTGTTCATAGACATTTTGATGATGGCCCTTCTGGCCAGTGTGAGGTGATACCTCATTGTAGTTTTGATTTGCATTTCTCTTAGAATTAGTGATGCTGAGTGTCTTTTCATGTGTTTTTTGGCCATCTGTATGTCTTTGGAGAAATGTCTATTTAGATCTTCTGTGCAGTTTTTGATTGGGTTTTTTGTTTTTTTGACATAGAGCTTCATGAGCTGTTTACACATTTTGGAGATTAAACCCTTGCTGGTCGCTTTGTTTGCAAATATTTTGTCCCATTCTGTGGGTTGTCTTTTCATTTTGTTTATGGTTTCCTTTGCTGTGCAAAACTTTTAAGTTTAATTAGGTCCCATTTTGTTTATTTTTGGTTTTATTTTCGTTACCCTAGGAGGTGGATCCAAAAAGATATTTCTGCGATTTATGTCATAGAGTGTTCTGCCTCTGTTTTTTCTAAGAGTTATATAGTGTCTGGGCTTACATTTAGGTCTTTGATCCATTTTGAGTTTATGTTTTTATATAGTGTTAGAGAATGTTCTAATTTTATTCTTTTACATGTAGCTGTCCAGTTTTCCCAGCACCACTTAATGAAGAGACTGTTTTTTCTCCATTGTATATTCTTGCCTCCTTTGTCATAGATTAATTGATCATAGGTGCATGGGTTTATTTCTGGGTTTTCTATCTTGTTTCGTTCATCTATATTTGTTTCTGCACCAGTACCATACTGTTTTGATGACTGTAGCTTTGTAGTATAGTCTGAAGTCAAGGAACCTGATTCCTCCAACTCCACTTTTCTTTCTCAGGATTGCTTTGGCTATTCAGCGTCTTTTGTGTTTCCATCGAAATTAAAAAAATTTTTTGTTCTAGTACTGTGAAAAATACCATTGGTAATTTGATAGGGATTATATTTAATCTGTAGATTGCCTTGGGTAGTATGAGCTTTTTTAAAAAATATGTTTAAATGCCACTTTTTCCTCATCTGTGAGTTTTCACTTCATGTCTCAGGCAAATTTTTTTCTATTGGATTGTTAACCTTTTAATTTTTGATTTGCAGTATTTATTTTTATGTTAAGAAAAACTGAACCTTTGTTCAGTGATTTCTATTGCAAATATTATTTACCAAAATTTGCCATTGGGTTTCATTCACAGTTTTTCCTACATAAAATATTATTATTTTGAAACCAGATATAACCATTTTTTTGTATTAAATATTCCTCCATGCTTTATTCTAGAAAATGATTCTGTCTTTTTCTGTCTAAATGCTGATCCTTCTGGAAGTTATCTAGTTAAAGCCAGTAAGTGAGAGATGCAACTACTATTTCCAAGGCTCTCCATCTCCCCTCACTGACATGCTGCACATACTTTATCAAACACTACAACCAATTTACCGTATACATTTGGGTCTAATTCTAGACTCTGGCTTTTGTTCCACTGACTTAGGACAGCATGTTTTGAGGGAAGGAGTGAGAAGGAGCTGGGAAAGTCAATGAAAACTTGCAGCAGAGCTCAGTGGATTACCAGAGTCAAGGGTCTGGGTATTATTCAGTGAGATTACTGATACCTGAAGGGAGGTGAACTACTGAAAAAAGAGAAAAAGACACCAACTGGGCAACTGGGGTCAGGGGACGGGATGGTCTGCAAACAATCTTGTCTACCACACACTTTTCCCCAAGGTGAGTTGCAAGTTTTAGGGTTTTCTCAGGTTGGGTTTTTTTTTTTTTTTTTTTTTTTGGTCGTGCCACATGGCATGTGAGATCTTGGTTCCCTGACCAGGGATCGAACCCGTGCCCCCCGCAGGGGAGTTGCAGAGTTCTAACCACTGGACTGCCAGAGAATTCCCAGGTTGGGATTTTTATGTAGGCAAAGGCAAGAACAGCCTGTTAAGTACAACTGTGGTCACATCAACATCTGTCCTGAATGTCACCAGATTTGAGCTCCTTCCCTTTTGGTCGGATGACCTCAGGCTTCCTGTGCAATTCCCCTCTGGGCCATGTCTCCATAAACCTTACTCAGGAAGGTCCTTGGGGCTATCTGTTATACTCAGGAAATCCACGCATGCGCTTCCATCCAGCACAAGCTGGCTGGCTCTCCATATTGGGAGACCACTGGTACTGGTGAGCTGAACACACACTACTACCGGGCCACTCTGCCTGGCTCAGTGGGCACTGAGGCCGCTCTCTTGCTGCTCCACGGTGCCACTGGGGCTGCTGCTGGGCACGCACAGGGAAATGGGTGAAATGCCCTTCTTCCCACTCTTCATGGACCTTGATGACCTGGATCCTGAAGTAACCCTGCTGGTGCCTAGAATCTTACAGATTTTCATGAGCTTGCCCCTTGGAGCCTCTGTGCATAATCTCTTTTCCCACCAGGGCTCAAAATATGTCCATCGGGAGGGGCCAGGGGACAAGAGACAACCAGTTTGTCACATTATTCTTATCGCCATTTCCATCTTCCCCAGGAGCCCCTGCACCGAGAAACTGAAACATAATCCAAACCAACAAGACAAATATCAAAAATATTTTCTCTCCTGCTTACACCAAAATACCTGTCAAAAACAGCAAAGCTAGCCTTGCCTTCCCCGAGCCCCTCCCTGAAATACAGTAAGTACCTGGGGGCAGGTGGGGTTGGGTGCGAGGCATTGATTAAATCCAAAATCCAGGCATGTGTCAAATCAGGGTCTGGCCAAGTCAGGGTGAGCCGTGTGACAAACGTGACCGTGGCATTGTCCGTGAAGTCCCTTCTCTTCAGTTTTTCACGGGTGGAGTAATAATTTTAAGATGCTCTAATTTAACTTTGCCTCCAAGCACAGAAAATCACTGATATAACTGCAGAGAATATCCAAATACTCATGTAGATTTCCTCTCTCAAATAGGAATGTAATTTAAGTTGTCTGGTTTTCTTTCCCCAGGAATTGCACATATAAAGGATTTTGTTATTTCAAATTGCTAACTTTACAAACGATAATAAAGCCTAAATAAGCAACAAGATCAATACTGCTTGCCATGAAATGGCAGCACTCTCTCCCCACTTCCTGTCTAATATAAAATTAGAATGCAACCATTAATGCTACATCTGAATTAACAGGAAAAGGCTATTAGTTCCCCCTTTTAAAAGGATCTATTATATTTCCTTTACTTTGGCCATGAGGCAAATATCCATAGAGTAACTCACCAGCAATTCAGCAATGATAGACAACAAACGGGAACAGATATAAGCGCAAAGGAGACTTTTGCCTTCTCTTTCTCTCATCTGTTTATTCCATCCCCAACCCGTACATTGTGTTCATAGGGCTGTTTTTTGAGGAGACTCTGGAAAAGACAGAAAGTGCCTTATCTACTCAAACAAAGAAACTATTGAGAATAAATAAAGCATTGAATTTCCAAAACAGTCAAGTGAGTTCTCTTGCTATTATTTATTTTGGCATCCCTGTAGCATTTTTTTGCCTGGCTATAAATTCTTAGGTTAGGGCTTTTTGTGTCTCGGGGCTGTGTCCTATCTGCTTAAGACAGGAAAGAAAGTAACAGCTTACCAGTCAAGAGATTGAATAAAAGTTAGGCCATAAATAGGAAAAGAGAATAGTTACAAGAGGACACAGTGGGGGTCTTTATCCAAAGTAGGTCTAAGGAGGGGACTTCCCTAGTGGTCCAGTGGTTAGGACTCTGTGCTTCCACTGCAGGGGGCATGGGTTTGATACCTGGTCAGGGAACTAAGATCCTGCATGCTGCACAGTGTGACCAAAACAAACAAACAACCCTTCCAAAGTAGGTCTAAGGAAAAGATCTGAGAAACTCAGCTCACAATAGATTTTGTTATCTTATAGTAACTGTTCAGATATGTGTATGAGTGCGTTAGAGGAGGCAGCCACTAGGACCTCACAGTCTGTTCTGCTTAGGTTCCTTTGATTGCTGAGAAAGACTCGTTTGTGTTCCTCCAGAGATGATGGGGTTTATTGTGTGCTTAGACTTAGGTAGAACCTGGAGCTGTAAGATGTCAGGAACCCAGAGAACTCAGTGTTCTCTCCTAGCAGCCCAGTTTATGCATAGGAGAGGTGGATGTAAGTGCCAAAAATTTAGAAAATCAAAATATGTAGACGCCATAGGTTGAAGTCTCAAGAAAGGCCAATTTTGACCTGAAAGTCTGCAAATATCTTTATTCCATCTCAGCATTTTTGCTTTCTGATCTTATCTATTCCTGAATACTTTCAGCTCATGCCCGGTCTTTTAGGGCAATATCTCAGGCAAGAACCGTTGGCCTTGATCTCACTGTTATCTGCCTCATTGGCTTGATATTTCCTAGATTCGCTGCTCAGAATAGGGGCACACGTTGGTCCATGTCTCTCTCATGCCATGTCATGAGCAACACTAAAAGGAGGTTACCTTTGGCTCTGTTTTTGCCCTTTGGCCCAATGAACCATGGAAAGTTTGCGAGCATGCTTCAAACTATGGCCATTTCAGCAGCTGGGGATGTAGGCTTGTCAGTGTCCCTGTAAGTGTGTATCCAGCTGGTCATGTCTTTGATAGCTTCAGTACACAACCCACCCATCTCTTTGGATACATATAAGAACCTCCCCAGACATGCATTTTGACTATAACCATTGCTTTTGTAAGAAACATGTTAAATGCGTATCATTCAGTGATTCAGTGACAACCATTCGTTTGAAAGTCCCAGTGTAATAGGGACCAAATTATTAATGTGTAGATACTCAGTATATTGACTCACACTGGCTTTCTAGGAGGACAAGCTATTGCATTTTTATTTACATCTAGCAGCTAGAAAGGAGCTCTGAGAAGCTGTACAAAATGAAAGACCTTTATAGGCAGAAGGGAGCAGCAACAAGGAAGTTATACTAGGCAAAAAAGCAAGTTAATTATTGCAAAGTTACTTTCTTTTAGGTGGGCTTTCAGGCAGATTACCTCAGTAGTGCTGATGAGGTAGTTCCTGATGGACTGGTTTGAGATTCTGCTTTGGGAGAGCTAAAACTGTAATTATGTCTCAGCTTGGTGTCGTGGAGCCTAGCATAAATGACTCCATTTCGGGCCAGTTGTCTTGCTTTTAATAAGATTTAAATCAGTAAAATTCATTTTTTTTTTTTTACTGAGTCAGAATTGTTCTCCCTTGAGGCTTCAGCCTAATATTTCTACATATTTTGATGATCTGAGGTGCTAGTATTTACTCCCAAGTTCAATGATCCAAGTGGTTTTAATCTAGACAAATTACAAGCACTTATAGATACATCCCTAAATGTAACTCCAAATTCCATCCGATTAATCTGTGTCTATGAAGCAGTATCATTAGATTTCCATTATTTGAAGTGATAGGAAATTTTTTTTTTCATTCAACAGAAATTTATGGGATATTTTCTATACGCAGAGAACTACTTAAAGTTCAGGAAATACCGCAGTGAACAACAGTGACAAGATCCCAACATTTTTGCAGCTTCCAGTGTAGTGGAGGAAGACAGGCACTAAATGTTTCATTTTCAGTAGAGCAATATAAAAATAAAACAAGGTGAGCTTAATTTCTTGACACGTATTACCGAAAAATTACTCTTAATTCTTGAACTATGTAGAGCTGACTCCAATTTGTAGTCCTGAGAGTTTCATTGAGCTCGGAACCTTTAAAAAGACACAAACTGATAGGCTGTTAATTTTATTTTTAAATTGCACAGTTCTGCAGACCTACAGTTATTTCACATAGTAGTTTTGTCGTATCAGTGATATTAAGGACAGAGAGAAATCACTGTGACTCTGGAGTTGCCAAAAATATTTTTTAACTATTCCTCATAAGCTCATAGGCTATGTGTGAGTCATATTTGTGTATTTGAATCATGGAGTTAATTGTCCTACAAATATCCTCCTAATTTGGAGAATGGCAGGTTAAAGCAGAGTGCTGGAGTTTGAAAAGAAAGGAAGGAGAAAATAAGGAAGAAAGAAAGTGAAGAAAGGAAAGTGATTAATTTTACATAAAACGTTGAAGAGATCCAGTAAGGTGTCTTGATTCATTCAATTTTTGATAGAATGAGGGTTTTGATATGAGGGCTGTAGGAAAGAGTTTTAAAGTACTAAGTATGCGTGGTGAGACTAGGTAGCTAGCATACAGCAGGAACTAATTCAGCTCAAGTGGAAAGGTACTGCTTTGCTAATATTGAGACCCAGGAAGTTAGGCATCTGTCCTTTGTGTTAGTTTGCCAGGGATGCCCTAACAAAGTATCTCAGAGTACGTGGCTTAAACTACAGAAATTTATCTTCTCACAGTTCTGGAGGCTAGAAATCTAAGATCAAGTCGTCAGCAGAACTGTTTTCTTCTGAGGGCTGTGAGGGAAGGATCTGTTCTATGTCTTTCTCTGTGACTTGTAGAAGGTCATCTTCTCCCTGTGTCTTCATGTCATCTTCCCTCTGTCCATGTCAGTGTCCGAATTTTCTCTTCTTATAAGGATACCATTCTTATTGGATTGGTCTCACCCATATCACCTTTTTATAAAAATTTTTTAATATATTTCTTAAATTGGAGTATAATTGATTTACAATGTTGTGTTAGTTTCAGGTGTACAGGACAGTGAATCAGTTATACATATACATATATCCACTCTTTTTTTTTCTGTTTAGATTCTTTTCCCATATAGGCTATTACAGAGTATAGAGTAGAGTTCCCTGTGCTATACAGCAGGTTCTTATTAGTTATTTATTTTATATATTGTAGTGTGTATATGTCAATCCCAATCTTCCAGTTTATCCCTCCCCCCCTCCCCTTATCCCCTGGCAACCATAAGTTTGTTTTCTATATCTGTGACTCTCTTTCTGTTTTGCAGATATGTTCATTTGTAGCCTTTTTTTTTAAGATTCCACATATAAGCAATATCATATGGTATTTGTCTTTCTGTGTGTGACTTTCTTCACTCAGTGTGACAATCTCTAGGTCCGTCCGTGTTGCTGCAACTGGCATTATTTTGCTCTTTTTTATGGCTGAGTAATATTCCATTGTATGTATATACCACATCTTCTTTATCCACTCCTCTGTTGATGGATATCTTATTTTGACTTTGTTACTTCTTTAAAGTTTCTATCTCCAAATACAGTCATGTTCTAAGGTTGGGACTTTAACATATGAATTTTTGGAGGGACCGTTTCAGTCCGTAAGAGCTCTCACATCAAATCCCTAGATAGCAAGTCTTCTCGCCCTTGAAATTCATTTTCAACATTGCCACTAGGATATAAACTTTATCCTCTTTGAGGCCATATAAAACGTATCACATAGATATTTCAAACAAATATTTGAGGACTTTCAAGGTCTGACCCCAGTCTACCCTTTCAGCTCTGTACTATGACCCCCTTATACCCTTGTCCTCTGAACAAATTGTTTATCTTGAAACTCTTCCTCTACCTATTCAAGTTCAACCTACCTTTCAAGGACTTGCACAATTTTCACCTTCTCCCTGAGGTCTCCTCAGGACCAGAAAAGGAGCAGATCTTCTGGAGTGGAAAGGTGATAGACTTGCAGGTCAATGATGTGGGCTCTTATTGTAGTGCTTTCACTTACAACCCATGGATTTTTGAGCAAGCCAGTTCATCACTCGGCCGTAAACTAGTACAAGGTAATATCCATCGCATACAATTATGCCAAAGATTAGATAAAATGTCATGAATTAAACGTCTAAAACAGTTGTTCAGAAATCGTTAGTTTCCTGCTTTCCCATGCCACTCCCTTCTCCTTTCTTTTCCTACAGTTGCTGTTTCTGTGTGAGTGACACTGTTATAGTCCATATCCTTTTGCTTTGCGTTCTCATTATGTGTGTGTGTGTCTGAGGCAAGACCCACAGTTTACCTTGGCTTCCTAGCTGACTTCTGAAACGATAGCAAGCCAAGAAACCTAGCACAGAGAGGACAAACAAAAATTGTGTGGTCAAGTGGAAAGACAAAGGGGTTGGCTTGAAAGGAAAGAGGTAGAGTTTCATCGCATCCCTATTATTCTATCTACATTCTCATAAAGTGCCAGTGAATGGTTAAAAAATGTAAAAGCCAATTAAATCTATGCAAGATGATTGAAGAGCTGGGTCATCCTCAGCCCAGATGGTTCGTCTCTGAATAATTGAAAATGGATGTAGTCTGATTGCTTTTCTTGATATTGGGATTGAGTACTTTAAGTGTTTTCAACATAGTAAGATGGGTGGACAACCAGGTCATACCGTACTTTTAACACCAGGCTTTTGCCATCTAATGCCTATTTCCATTCTACCCACACTCCCCTCTCTTACGAAAAAGAGAAGCAGTACTTTCCGTACTGCCCAGCTATCAATAAAATGATCCTTAAAATATATATAGTGAGACTAATTGTTAAGACTCTTTATAAACATTGACTAATTAGTTAATCAGTAATACCTAAGGGGCTTACTTTCCCCACCAGAGCCCCTCCTATGACTTCATTTCGTGTTTTTTATTAGGTAGGATTTCTTCTGCCTATGCCACTACCTCATTAAGTATATTCATACTTAATGCGAAAGCAAAAGGATTAACTCATAACCCCAGATGCAATTAATATAGCCTTTTAGCTGTTAGACTGACAAATGTGCCAGGAACAGCATCTTAGTGAAATGGACTTGCAGGCATGTGTTAGGGTTTAGATTCATCCAGAGACTTAATTTCTTTTCACTGCAAATTGGAGGGTGTTCTTTTTTTTTTTTGTGGTATGCGGGCTTCCCTCTGCTGCGGCCTCTCCCGTTGCGGAGCACAGGCTCCGGACGCGCAGGCTCAGCGGCCACGGCTCACGGGCCCAGCCGCTCCGCGGCACGTGGGATCCTCCCAGACCGGGGCGCGAACCCGGTCCCCCTGCATCGGCAGGCGGACGCGCAACCACTGCGCCACCAGGGAAGCCCTGGAGGGTATTCTTAAATTCACCATTACCGTACGCCAGTGGAAGGGAAACATACGGAAAAGGTTTAAAGCAAAACCAGATAACCATTGCTGCACAGCTTGCTTAAATTCAAAAGAGTTAATCATTTCATTTTAATAGGAACTTCCAGACAAGCTGACTACATTCTTTTGGTTCTCTTGGCTGAGATGTTAACTAGAAACTTGGAAAACCAGTCAAGCTTGACTTTTTTGGGGATACAGTTCTACTAAGTGGTTTAGAGATCTTATTCTGCACCAGGGAGACCATGGTTCAAATATGGACGCCAACACTCAGTAAACAACCCAGGGCAAGTTACAAATGTCTGCAGTGTTCAGTCCTCTCATCTGTAAATGAAGAATGGTATTGTCTACCTTACAAAATTGTGTTGTGAGGGTGATATCCGATAGCTTGGAATTTGAATAAATGCATGACGCATATATAATATATCTAGCATAATTCCCAACATAGGGTAAATATCCAGTAAATATTGGCTGTTCCTGTTTCCAGAAGGTAGTTTTCACACTGTTTCTTATTCATCAGGTTACTCTTAAGCACTCAATACAAATGGGAGGCCTGGGACAAAAAGAGAATTAAAAGCTAAAGTTGGAGGGAAAATGATTATTATGGTCCCTTATAGGCCCCTAAATCTTTTTCAGGACATTTTAGGATTGCCAGTTCAATTAGCAGTTTGCAATTACCCTCCACTTTTGCCTGTCCTTTTTTTTTTTTATTAAGTTGAAATTTATAATAAGCATTTGATGAGATAAAAGGGAAAAGGACTTTCTCCCTTATCATGCAGCAGCTGAGCAGATATGGCTTAGGTTTTATATCTTGAGAAAGGGTAGACCGAGTTAAGAATTGAGCTTTTGCCCAATGGCTGTCTTCGTGTTTTTCCAAAAGTGATGGAAGCCATGATCAGTGGGTTTGACCAATCTGAGTGGATGAAAATGATCCTGGAAACCCACTGCTATACCAGGTGTAAATGTTTTAGTTGATGGATCAAGTAGAGACTCTGGAGAAGATTCCAAATCTTCAGGAGGTCTCATGGGAGGGCACTGGAGAGAATCTTCTCACTTGCAGAGTTTGTAGTAATGGCTATATAGGAATCAATACAGAAGCATTTTAATACTTTAACATCAATTTGGCCATGCTGCGATGTACCAGGTGAATGTCAGCCCTCCATGTTTTCACATGGCTGGTTATGGTCTCAGTCCCCCAGTTCACTGGAACCCCATTTATCTCAGCACAGATTCAAATGATGAAACTTGGTATACTTAAGGCTCCAGAGAGAAACAATGTAGGATAGGGATTAAGAACTTGAGTTCTGGGATTAGCATGACCTGGATTTGAGTCCGACCTCTGTTACTCAATAGTTAATATGACCTTTGGTGAATCACCTGTACTTCCCAAAGCTCGTTCATTCATTCATTCATACAAGCGTTTAATCAACAGATAAGTATTGTACACGTAAACTAAATGTCGCAAGTAAGTGAATAGAGGGTGATGAACAACACTCGGGTATCTGACATGGAGATTACATTCTAATCAGGCAAGTATGATATAAAAGTAAATGACTTAACAAGATAGTTTCCCATGGTGATACATGCTATTAAGTAAAAGGTAGAAGAAAGGAATAGATAGGGAGAAGTCTTTTAGGAAGGTGGTCAGGAAAGGACTCTCCGTGTGGGTGACATTACAGCTGAGACCTAAATAATAAGCGAAATATGAACAGCTGGCCAAAGAGCATTGCAGGTAAAGGGAACAACCAGAGAAAAGGCTGTGAAGCAAGGATATACCCAGTGAGTTCAAGGAATAGAATAAGGGAAGTCTGTTTGGAAGAGCATAACATGAGATAACGTCAGAAGAGTGGGAAGGGGCTAGATTCTGCAGGACCTTACCAACCACTGCGAGAAACTGAGATTTTCATTTTAAACTTACTGGGGGGCTATTGCCGTTTTCAGAAGGCAGATCACATGACCTCAGTTTCCCCACCTACAGAATGGGATGGGATTGGTGGTGGTGGAAGGTTAAAAGAGGTAATGCATGTAAAACGTTCAGTGGTCTCTGGAATATATTAACTAGTATATTAAAAGCTAATCAATAGCTAGTAGATAAAAAAGGTTTGGCCTCTATTGTTTAGGTAGGACACATCCCTCAGTCTGCCATGTGAAGGAAAACAGAACAAAAGATTAAACCAAGTGGACCTTGGCAAAGGACAACCAAGAATTCTGGACTCTTTAGCCCACAGAGGCTTAAGCTGGATAGCTGTTGACTATATTTCAGGATAACAAATGTCTTTTCATTTCATGGAACCACGACATGCTGGGACTATCTCGTTTATGAGCTTGATGAATCAGGTGAAACGCTTTCCCACTGTTGCCTGATACTAATTATCCTTCAGTGAAACTTTCTTGATTGCAGTAAAAAATACCCCGAAGTCTGCCTTCCAGGCAACCAGCCAATGGCACACAGTCAGCACTGACTAATGCTACTGCTGTGTTGCCATGGCCCGAGATTCCTTGCTTAATTTCCCTGAAATATGAGATTGCAAGATTCATGTTCTTGCTTCTGTGATATGTCCTTTGATAAACATTTTCTTTGGAAATGGTGTATGCTACCTTGGGGATTAAGGAAAGTATATATCAAATCCTTATCTCCTTTCCTGAGACCAGGGGCCTTCTAACAATATCTGTTTCCAATACATTGCCATTCATCTTTCAACAATACTGTGTTTTAAAAAAGACCATCTCTAAGCTTGACTTTACAGTTACCTGTTATGTCTTCAAGAGGCATGATTCTACCCACTCCTCCTTGAATTACCCTCTGTGTGAGAAAATACTCTATTTTCCTAGAAGTAATAAAAGAGCAGAGGACAACACAACTGAATGTGTCTTCCAATGCCCTTAGTTGCGTTGACATTACTTAGGGTATGTTCAAGCTGTCAAAGCCCCTCTTCCTTGAGACCCAACTGAGCCATTGTCTGACCAGATGATATGGTCCTTGTGTGAATGTATAGAGTGAACACAGCTAGTCACAGATCAATGAGCAGAAATTCACAAGGGCTTGCAGGCAAGATGGGGCTAATTAAGAAGGCCTGAACTGCTCTAGTGTCAGGGAACAGTAAGCAGATTGTCCTGGCGGCTGCCAGAACAGGCACTGATGCAGCTTTTTTCTAGTTGCTATGACCACAAGCTCCAGAAAGTAATTTTGTGTTAACCTTTCCACCTCAGTCCCTGAAGTGTCACTGAGACCTCTAAAAATCAGTAGAGGATGATAAGAGCTTATATCTGGTATTGGTCCTCAGTGAGTGATGGGGTCTCAAAGAAGGTGACTGGTCCTGACCTTCCACTTTGAGGTTTCAGAGTCTAGCTCTTGTCAGTGACCATGAGTCATCATGCTAACTGAGGTAGAATGCAGAAGACTGAGGTAGAAAACATCATTCTGGAATATCTGGAATAGATAACTGTCCCATGAAACTGAAGTCCATGTATTTAAATGATTATTTCACTCTTTTTCTATGATAGAGGGAGCAAATCATAATGAGAATAAAACTTAGTCCAATCACTGGAAAGAGATAAGCAATGTGAAAAAGTCTAAATCCAGCACTTTCTATATTTATAGGCTTCACTGCAGTTTCTTTGGCTGTAAACAACAGAAACCAACACTGACTAGCTTATATCAAAAATGAGTTTGAGGAAAGCATATGGGCAAGCTCTATGCAAGATTCAACTTCCTGTCTGAGAAAGTTTGCCATAGCTTGTGCCATAGCTTCCCACCCCGTGGTCAGGGAGGAGAACCTTGATCCCTACCCGCCCCACCCCAAACAGCATGCGTTATAGGTGGGTATTTGATTCTGGATAGACTGAAAAGGCAAATGCACTGAGAGGAAAATACAAACGATGCCTGATGGGCATGGAATCAAAATAAGAGGATAGACAGGTAGATGCTAGATCCCGAGATAGACACATAGAGAGGTAGAGAGATAGAGAGAGAGATAAGTAGATAGATAGGGATAGAGATATCTCAGGTCCTTTTATTTTGTAGTTTTGACCTTTTATTTTGAGGTTTTGCTGCTTTGACATCTTGGGGTCTTGCTAATCCTGCAGGCATTGAGCCTCCCAGGGCTAGCTAATTCCTAGAGGTAGTGAAGGACTTGGCTGGGATGCTTCCTTCCTAAGCAAACAAAGCAATCCAGAGCTCATACTTCCAACTACTTCCCTTACTGCGCTCTTATTCTGGGCCATTGTCCAACTGCCTTACTCATCCCAGGACCAGATGCCAGACAACAAGGAAAGGCTCCTGTGCCCCAGGGCCCACTGAAATTATTCAGACTAAACAATCCTAAGCACGCTTACCCTGCCTCACCTCTACAGAAACCACAATAAGGGATTTTGCCCATGTTTCCTCCTCCCTCTCTCTGCCTCCTCTCTGACCCTGGTGCTTCCCCATATGGCCCCGTGTGGTGGGTCTTGCCTCCTGTTTCTAGGGAACTGTGGGGAAATCCTTTCTTTCATCACAGTCATTTCTGTGTCTGCATGTCTTCCTACACCTGATTAAAACAAATCCGGGGTACCCTTAAAAAATATATATATATATTTGCTCAACAACTAACCTGAACAGTTTGAGAGATGGTAGGTGGATCTCTATTGCGGCATCTTTCCGAGGATTCTTCAAGTGTAATTTTGACTGGACCCTGTCTGGATTTCACCTGCTGACTCCATGACTTGACCCTGTCATAGGATAGGACCTGGTTATATACCTCACATGATTTCAAAATATGCTTCTTCCTTTTTTTCACTTTATTATCTGGAACTGCCTCCAATCCAAAAGCAAAAACCTTTCCCTTCAGTGTTTTGAGGAGAAGGACTTTCTTACAAACTAAAGCAATAATTTTAGAAGAAAAATAATGAGCTGCATCTCAAATGTCACTGAGAGTAACACAAACAGAAACCTTAAATGTCCTTGTGACCTTTTGAAATCTTAGTGGTAACTATGAATACTGACATCTGATGTAGCTAACACAGCAGTGTGAGGGTCCGTGGCCAGGCCTCAGCTGGAAGAGTTAACGCAATTTCCAAAGATCTTCAGCTTGTTCCCAGGGAGAGGTGAAGGCAATAATAGTCCCTTTTGTCAATCAGTGCAATTTCGAATCCTTTTTAAAGAGACAAAAGCTGTGTATGTGTGTGCAATGGCTGTCTTTTAGGGATGTTTTTACTTTAAAACGTTCCTGCTAGACGTTTTGGAGTGTGATCATGTTTGGTGCCCTCTGAAAAATGGCATAAGGGCCTTGAGGGGAATCTGTACGTTCTGAAGTTTGAGGTTTTTAAGTTCCTCCTGAGGGTGATTCTGAAGCAGAAGAAATAGTTAATTAAAACCAAAAGGACCTTGAATTTTGTGAAGGTGTTTCTGATGGGAGCGGTGTGGAGATTTTCAAATGCTCTCTCTGTCTCTGTCTCTCTCTTCCTGTCTCTCAGTTTCCAGTTTGGGTGCTATCATGCCTATATCCCAATTCCTTATTTTTGTGAATGTGATGGAAGGAGGCAAAGGACCAGCAATAAGTGTTACAAAAATGATAAAAATAAAAAGCATTAAGGATACTCAGCATCAACGCTGCTGGACTCTGAGTCCTTCTACCACCCAGACCCTTAAAAGAGAGAGAAAGAGGTTTATACCCCTCAAAGGGTTATTAATTGCTTTAAGTGGTTTTCCATTTTCTGTTCTCTGTCGTGCCCATCTGCAGAATTCTTCTGCAGCTAAAATTTTCAGGTGAAAACTTGCTAAACACTTCAGGTGAGTGATAAGTAGGTCCTCACCTTTCCCTCTAGACAGTGACACCAAAGTGAACCTGCCAGCTGCTATCAGGACTAATGCCATCACTTTCTAGAGGTCACCCTGAAGTCTGATTTAGGAGAATTTTCCTGGAGCTGTTAGACTTTTGGTAAATTGTCATACATCTAAAAGTCCTATTTGGCCACTAAGCCTTTTTCAAAATCTAGAATCATCCCTTAGCCAGGTTCAAAATAGAATAAATACCTGTCATCACGGCAGAAATCCGTGAAAGGGACATTTCTGAAATGGAAAGAGGAGAGGGGAGAGGGGAAGAGCGTAAAGGCTTTGTGAGCGAAAGCCGTTGGTTCATTCAATAAACATTGATTGAGTAGAAATTAAAGTTAAATACCATGAGACGCACCAGAAAAGCTGTCTTTGAATAAAGGACACTTTGAAGTCACTTTGTCTTGCTCTTCATTGGGAAGGGAATGTAAACTAATTGTACATTACAAGTAGCTGTACTGGGGCCTGGGCTAGACTCTAAACTGGGAACCAAACATACAGGCATGCTTTACAGACTAGTGGCCAGGCCAAAGTCTGTTTGCAGAGGAACTGGAGGGTATTCTGGCAGAAAACTCCTGCCAAGGTCCTGCTATATCTAAGAACTTCATGCCTACTCTCACATTTATTCCCTACACTAACATTGTTCAGTGAATACTAACACCCACCAGCTTGTTTCAGTTACAAAAAAAGTGAAATCCAAAAAGCTTCAATGCTTTTCACTCATTTCATTCAACAATATGTACTGAACACCTACCATGTTGCAGCCTTTTTCTCTGGTCTAGGGATGTAGCCATGAGCAAGAGGGATGAGGCCTCCGACTCCTAAGAGCACACATTCTTAGGTCACTTGAGACATCAGGCAGTACATATGACTAAAAAAAATATCAATAAATGAGAGTCGTTTGTGTTCATGTGAACGAAAGCTGTAATTTCACCCCCAGATTTCCCATATCTGTTTGCCACACTGACAGAAATTTCTTAGACTCCAAAGCCAGACTCCTTCCAGTATGCCAGAAGAGTTAACCAAAGGAATTTAGAAGAATTTGTTGGTGCTTTGGGTTTTCACTTTCCACATCCTTGGACATTGCCCTTGAAGTTGCTTTCAACTTCATTTTATCCATAGCACAACGATGGGTAAACGAGACAGTGGAAGTCAAGGTGTGACTTACTCTGGGTAAAGTTAGATATTGTCATTCTGGAAGTTTAACCTTTTGTTACTTTCATTAACATTCTTTGAAATCCTCAGTTTACCTTATCTCAAATTTTATTCAGCACGATTTTCTTAATTCTGCACAGACTTGAAAATGTATATATACATAACAGCTCAAGGATGAGGGGCAGTGAAGAGAGTCATACCCCTCGCTTGGTAGAATGTTAGTGATTTGATTAAATTGGAAAATAGAACTATAAAAGTGTACTAATAATAAAAAGAAGACTTTCATCCTAAAGTATCCAGGAATAATAGAGAGTATGTGTTCTGGTGCATGTGGTGGAAAGGGAGCCCATAATCTCTAGTCATAATGTCAGCCCACTTAGGACATTTCAAATATTCCTTTACAGGTCCATTTGGGGGAAATCATCACTTGAGAAGTATTAAAGAACTATTTTTTTAAAGACATTGTTATGAGCTGAACTGTATATGCCCCAAATTCATAGGTTCAAGTCCTAATCCTCAGTACCTCAGAATGTGACTGTGTTTGAAAATAGGTCTTTAAAAGAGGGAATTAAGGTAAAATGAGGTTATATGAATGGGCAATAATCCAATATAAGCGGTGTTCTTATAAGAAGAGATTAGGACACAAACAGGCACAAGCAAAAGGCAATGTGCTGACAAGAGGAAAGATGTGCAAGCCAAGGAGAGAGGTCTTAGGAGAAACCAATCCTGCAGACACCTAGGACTTCCGGCTTCTGGAATCATGAGAAAATATATTTCTGCTGTTTGAGTCATCCAGTCTGTGGTACTTTACTATGGCAGCACTGGCAATCTAATACAGGGGTATAATCTCATAGAAATTTAAAAAGAACTAAAGTCATGGCTGGTTCCACTGAAAATCCACAAGGAGAGACCCACTTATGGGACATCAGGATTGATGAAATGAATTTACAAATGTGTAGTAAACTGGGCAATATACACAGGGTACTAGTCAACTAATTTAACTGGATACCACTTGCATTTCTATGGATAAGATGTATTTGTA
Source organism: Physeter macrocephalus (assembly GCF_002837175.3). Lineage (NCBI taxonomy): Eukaryota > Metazoa > Chordata > Mammalia > Artiodactyla > Physeteridae > Physeter > Physeter macrocephalus. The sequence goes on from NC_041231.1 coordinate 20,998,621, forward strand.
TTACTATCAGTATTCTGTAACTTGTAGACCGTAAAATAGCTCAAAGACAGTACAAGGCACAGGTAACCCAGAAGGATATGCTAGACAAGATATCTAGAAAACTCTTTTTTACCCACTCACATCTCCCAGCATCTCCTCATGGAATCAGGGCTTCTGGGCACAGAGGAAACTTAAGGTCTGTTTCCCCTTAAAATATAAAGGGGACACAAGTCTCTGATATCTCAGATTCATCCAGCATCTTCCATAGTTCTTCCCATCTTGGGATTTGAATTGCCAGGCTGGTGAAGGAGGTGCGAAAGATAGAGAACAGACCCGTCTTAGGGGCTGTACACCAGAATCTAATGTCAAAGCTCTCTTCCTTCTCCCCAGTCTTGCTGATGGGGTGGAGGAAGCAAGGGGAAGGCTGCAGACACTCTCTCAACATCCGGAGACTGGCCTCAGGGCAGAGCCATTTGAAACACAAACTCTCTAACCCTCTGAAACTCATCCTTCCAGAACTGTTTTTTTTCTGTGCTGTATGTTTTCAGTTATATATGGAATCTGAAGAATAAAACAAAGGAATGAATATAACAGAACAGAAACAGACTCACAGATATAAAGAACAAACTAGTGGTTACCAGTGGGGAGACAGGTGAGGTTAGGGGCAAGACAAGGGTAAGGGATTAAGAGGTACAAATTATTACATATAAAATAAATAAGATACAGGGACATAATGTACAGCACAGGGAATATAGCCAATATTTTATAATAACTTTAAATGAAGTATAAGCTATAAAAATATTGAATCACTGTGTTGTACACCTGAAACTAATATAATATAGCAAATCGAATTTACTTTAAAAAAAGAACTGTTTTCTATTCTCTATGCATTTCTCCTTTGACCCCCTTTTGGGGATACTTAAGACACTCAGGGGGGTAAAGAGGAAACTTTGGAAATGGGGGAGCCACTGGTCATATTTCCAAATACTATCTTATCTCCTCATCGTGAACTTAGTATATGCAAATCTCTATGCTAAGTAATTTCACGTATTCCCTCAGTTAATCTTTATAATGAGTTCCTTACGTGGGGACTATTATTAGCTCTGTGTTTTAGGTGAGCTAGTGTTAGGGAAAGAAATGTTTAAGTGCTGACACCAGGCTAGGAGCCCAGTTTTGTGTGACTTCTAAACTCAACATTTTAACCTGTTATACAGCTTCTTTCCAGACGAGAGGAGAAAATGTGAGCCTAATTAAACCCCAGTCTTTCCACCCAGGTCGTGTTCTCATTAGCCCAGGCTAACCTGACTAAAATATTCAAAACCAGCTTCCATGCTTCTGACTCAATGAATCTTTCCTGAGTTTGATTATGAGAAAAACACTTTGCGAGATGCTATTTTGGTTTTCTATTGCTATGCAGTTAAACACCCCTCTAAACTTAATGGCTTAAAACAGCAATGATTTGCTATTTCTCAAGATTTTGTCAGTAGACTGAGTCACCCATCTGCTTCTCTTCTTGATCAGCTGCATTTAGTGGGCAAGTGGGCTGGGCTGGGGACCCCAAAAAGTTTCTCTCACATGTTTTGGGGCTTAGGGTTGCTTGTTACCTGGGGTACCTTAGCTCTACTTCATATCTCAGTCTACTACTTAGGCTGTCTCTGCACTGGCACCTCTTTCTCCAGAGCTTCTACATATGCTGGAGGATTTCATTTATTACCTTACAGCATGGCAGCTGAGCTCCAAAACAACATAAGAGGAAACTTCTAGGCTTCTCATGTAGCAGCGCTTCTGCAATGGCCTTTTGGTCAAAGTGAGTCACAGCCAACCCAGAGTTAAGGGGAGAGGAAACAGACTCTACCTCTTGCTAGAAGGAATTGCTGGAGGTCATATTTGCACTGTAAACGGAAAGGCACTTCCTTCAGGCCTGTCTTGCAGTCTCTGCTCAAATAAATCATTTTGAAAAGTCAAAGTCACTAGTTATCCCTCTGATTAAAAATTCTCAGTGGCTCCTCCATGCACACAGATAAAGTTCTAACTCCATCCTCTGATATTCAGTCTTTTATGATATGTCCTGACCTTATCACTACTACTTTACTGTCTTTCTCCTTCTTTCCAGGTGGTCCTCCTCCATCTCCCTAAATACTTCTAACTTGTCCCTGAGTCTACAAACTAGAGAAAATATTTAGGATAACTTTCCAACATACCACATAGAGAAAGGTACCTTTCACTGTAACCCCACAGCCATGACAGTTTACAAAATTAAAGCTAGTCACTTCGGTGGGAAAACCACACCAAGTATTTAGAGCTCTGCTGACTAATAGAGGCTTGCCTGACTTGTCCACTTACAATCAGTTGCGAATTGGATACTGTGTCAATATAGTTTTTGTTGGTTCTATGCCAGATTCTGCTGATTTTAGAACATTCCCTAAACTAGAGACAGATAGATCATCATCAGGCAAATACGCATGAGTAGTTGCAACATAACACTTTCAAGCAGACTTTTCTTTTTTAGGGTAAAAGCTGATATAAATATTTATTCATGTGTCAGGTCGTTTCCGTCGAAGTTACGAGGTAAAGCAGACAAGGACACTTATCACGTTAAAAATGGTATTTTTCAATGTTTTGATTCATATAATGAACCTTCTCAGAATTCACTCTTCATGGACACAGCATCTGGAAAGCTATTTAATGATCATAAGTTTTATCTAATAAATAAGTCGGCTTTGTCAAAATGATGTATGTTAAACAGTATCCTTAGGAACATAAAGAATGGAGACTATATTTCACTCTTTTCATTCTTGTCTCTACTGCCTTAGTATTTTTAGCAAGTTTTCCCAAAACAGTCACAGAACTTCCAGAAAGGACACTTGAAATTGAGCCATTTTTCTTTTCAACTGTAAGTGTTATCATTCATCATGTCTTTGGGATATTGAATATAGTATCATATATCTGCTTCCACTGTTCTCACACAATAGTTATCAAACACTGGTGAAAAATGATGACGGAAGGGGTTTACATTTTTTAGTTATTATCAAGGGCTAAAAATTACCTATCGTATCAATTTTAGGAAGTGTTGGTGTAGAGTTCAAGAAGAATAAAACAACCCCTAATCCAATTCTATCCTTCTTCTCCAACAAGTTTAACCCTTTGACCCTTGGCAGGATTTAATTAAACACTTCCATTTTCCTACCTGAAAAGAGCAAAACCTCAAACGGCAGCTAGCTGAACCATTTAGGATTAGAATGTGTAAGTACCAAGATTTTACAATCACTGATAGAAGGGGTCATGTGATAGAAGGGGTCATGAGACTTTGAAAGAAGCTAATCCTGAATTTATGATGTAAGCTACCCAACATTTTAATGAAAACCACATTGCACCAGTTCTTAGACTTGATTAAAACTACAATAGATCGTATCTTGATCCTTAGCCTTGCTTGAGTCAATACTACTGTAAAAATGCACAGTAAAAATGTATAACAAAAAAAATTTACTCCAAAGTTAAGGGTTTTGTGAATTTTTGGAATCCTTAGACCTGTAATACCTGAAACGAAGGGGTCCTGATAGAAATAAACCCTCCGTAGCCTAGCCCCTGCCTGTGTTTCCACTTTCATCTTGTACCACATTTTGCAGCCCTCTCTCTACTTCATCCACTTTGGATTTCTTTTGGTTCCTCAAGCATGCCAAATTCAGTCTTGTCCGTGGCCTTTTAACTTGTTCCTTCTCCGAACTGGAACAATATTTCCCCCCAATTTTTGCAGGCTGGCTTCTTCTCTTCACTTAAATTATAGTTCTGATGTTATGTCACACTCTCAGAGGCAGGACATTAAGCATGTATTGTGATGTTATTGTACCCCCCAACACACATAAGCATGTGTGCACACACGTGCCTGCACACACACATACACAGAGGCACATAGTGTATTGTATTCAGGTGCACACAGACATACACAGAGGCCTATAGCGTATTGTATTAAATTGTGTTAATTTCTTCGTAATTATCACTCTGATAGCAGGTAGCATGTCTGTCTTACCACTAGATCGCTAATATTTGGTACCTGAAATATATTGGTTATATCTTTATAGAATAAATGTATGGATGAAAGAATGAAGGAATAGATGAATAAACAAAGACTCCTTCGAACTCAAACCGTATTTTCCATTAAATTAATTGAAACCTATTTATGTTACTAAACATGGCATAGTATATCAAAACTTCCGTTTAGTGAATGTTTACCTGCATTTTTAATATCTCGTCCCACCTGTGAAAAGATGAAACAAAAATACATCATGAAAAAAATTCCCAAACAGGTGTAATCAACAAAGAAATCAGATGGTTGGGAAGGTTTTAAATGACTTCTCTTTGTTTTTACCTCTCATAATCCTTCACATGTTTTGGAGGTGATCAAAGGCAGTGTTTATAAAGAGGAAATTCTTAAGAGGGGAGTGTTTTGACAAAGACCAAACCAAAAGACAAACAAAGTGAATAGTAAATGAGTAGCTTGGATTCAGGGATGGGAAGGAAACATTTTGTTGGGGAAATTACTCCACGGTGATGAAATGAATCATTAGAGACCTTCAGCAAGCAAGGCATATAAATCACAAGATTTATCATTTCAGACCTGCTGTTCTCCACATGTCCATTTCTGGCACTGGAGTTGGCATCTGGGAATTTTATGTGTTGGATACAAAATAAATGATTAATGTCCCATTATTAAAATTCAGTGCCCTAAACTCAACTGTTATTTTGCCAACTTGTTGTCTGAGGAGGTTGATATCTTATGTACTTATCGAGAGTCTTTAGTCTGATAAGAAGTATCCAAAATCTTATAACATGGCTCTGATCTATGAGAGCTGATTTTCTCCTCCAAGATTAACACTCTCTAAGACTAGCCTACTTCAGGCAGATAACACAGCCATTCAGAGGCTGTGGTTATATTTTCCCAAAGTTCTTTGGGCAGTGTTTGAGTTCCCACTCACTCTGTGCCTAGCAGAATGCTTTGCAACTAATAAATGATGAATTGAATGGGCTCTTTCAATTATTTGGAGCATTGCACTGAAAAGACAAATTTATTTGTCCATTCTCTGTTGAGCTAATTTATGTTGCTCTTTGATGTCCACAAATCAAGTTACTTGACTCAATCAGTCATTCTGCAAATGAATTTATTTAACAAAAATTGCAATCATTTTATTTTCACGCCCAGCCCTTATCACACATGATTTCCCACGTCCTTTTATTTAATATCTGACTCCTGAGTAGAATGTTAGCTCCACAAGGGCTAGGATCATGGCTGTTTTGGTCCCTTTTATATATGTTGGTTAGAGTACCTGGCTTATAGAAGCCCATCAATATAAACTTGTAAAATATCTGAATGAATATGAATGAAAAATAGACATAGACAATTTTTGTTCTTTTATGTATTCATACATTCAGCCATTTACTGAGCCAGCCTCTACCCATGAGTAGCTTACTGTCTAGTGGGTGACATACCTACTGCCAATTATAATATGGTCTGGAGGGGCTACATTACAAGTAGATCAGAATCATGTAGGGGCACAAAGCTAGTAAAATAAAAAGCTGCATGAGACCAGATAGGGAGGACAACTTAGGGAGTTTAGTTTTGATCATCTTGTAATAGGAGTCCACAGAGCTTTTTATATAGAGGAGTGCTCAGTAAACCTGGTATGTTAGAAGTATAATGTGCCTGGCACTGCAAATATGGCACACGGGCAGGAGCTACTGCTCCAAAGCTGGTGAGAACCATGGTCTTGGATTCAGAGAAATCCAGATGAGGACAGGTATAGGTCCAAATTTATTGTTACCCATAACAACGTGGTTCCCAGTGAGAGTCAGACTGTTGTTTAGAAATAGAATCTATTTATATTTTAAAATATAAAGGAATTAGCCAATATTGACACTTTAACATGTGTCCCTGAATGTGTTGGCTTTGTACTGTGTCATTTTGGCTAAAGTGGACCTACTTTTCCCAGAATTCCCTTCTCTGTGTGGTGAACCTTAGTGTTAGCCACAAGAGAAATTTTTGCATATTATTTGGAAGGCAGATGCGATGCAGCAACCATATCTTTATACTCTGAAGGTTAAGGTAGGGTACAAGACGCCATGAAGATGGCATACGTCGTTGCTGGTGCGTGCTGTTGGCCTGGGGCAGCACGTGGACCACAGGTCCTCTGCCAGTTTCCCCGAGCCCTGGGCCAAGTATAGAGGGAGCCAGTATCTTACACAACTCAACACCAGATCAAGGTGGGAAGCACTGAGACGAACACAGGTTCTACTTGTCCACATAGGTTCCATGTCATCCTTTTGCTCATCCATGTCCAGCTTTCCTTCCTGACTGCCAGTCTGCCTCACCTCCAGTGATGCTAATCTCATTGCTAGACTCGGAGACCATAGCCTGTGTAAATGTCCACATCAGCTTGCACAGCCGTGCAAGGACCAATTCCATAATGAATCCCTCGTTCTACAGCATTTCCAGAAGCTGCAGTTCTTTGATCGGACCATCACTGATACCCAACCTCTTTGCTCTTTGTGTTGTTGATATTACTAGAGGTTAACTGAGCATGTCCTACGTAGAAGTCCCCACGCCAGGTAGCAGCTTACATGTAACATCTCATTTAATCTTCTTCACTAAACCATGAGGAAGTAGGCACTCTTGTTATTCCCAATTTACTGATAAGAAAATTGAGGTTGAAAAAGGTCAGTAAGTGACCAAGGTCATATAGTTAAGTAGTAGCAAGTCTGAATTGAATCCAGAAGTGTCTAGGTATTCTCAGCCGCTGCCTACAGCACCTCAACCCAGAGATTCTGAGGACAAGAGCACGAGCCAGACTCTTGAGGTCAGTCCCAGTGGCACCAGAGACACTTTTTTGGCACCAGTAGCGCCACTTCTTGGAGGTGACTTTTGGTGTCTTTGTAGTTAAAATGGAGATAAGTGTTCCTACCGCACAGGTTTGTTTGAGGACTAAATGAGTTAATAGATGTAAAGTGCTTAGAAGACTACATGGCACATAGTACTCTTCTTCCTGCTGCTTTGCATCATCCTTGTTCTCCGCGCTGCTCTCAGCAACTCAGGGGCTTCAGATTCCTCCACCTGGCATCAGATCCACCGCTACTGGATATCACACGGTTAGTCTAACCCTATCGGATCTTTTGACCCCCAGCGAAACTAACCTGTTTCATGTCTCATTTCCTCGGAGCTGTTTTGTCTGCTAGATTCTTCAAAGTGCTAAAGTGATTTAAATAAATTTACCTTTGTTAATGTATTACCTAGTTAAATTGTGTGCTCCTCAAGAAACGTTATACCTTAATCCTTAAGCAGGTTTTCACAGTAACTGACATCAAGAAGACTACCTGAAGAGCTGTGCTAGTGGTGAGAATTTCAAATAGGGACGCAGAGCAGGGTAGTGTGTGTGTATGGTGTGTGTGTGTGGTCATTTGACTACTATCAGTCTGTGGTCCCCAACTAGCTGAACTGTCTTATGAAGAGTAGCTAAGTAACATGCAAGTAGCTCGACCCTTTGAATTTCCCCCTTCTTTCCTAGCTCTACTGAACTCTTCCAGGTCTTCAATAAAGCTTTTCTTGCTGCATTTATTATAAAGCCTCACACCTAACAGGCACTTTCCTTCTCCCTTCTTTCTCTCTGCCTCTCACTCAGTAGGTGCGCTTTCTTTCATTTCTATTGCTGTAATTAAATTTTATGGTGTTTTATTCCTGCCCGTTTAAAACAATTTGCACTTTGAATTATACTGCCTATTGTAACTTGAGAGCTGTTAATCATGAACCAATGAATAAAGTGCATTTCTTTTTACAATGTGGACCAAAGATCAACAGTCATTATTCTTGGGTCTTAGACATAAGAAATCTGGAAAGACATCAACTGTCAAGGTTCCAGCTTGTTCAATTCTAAATTATCATTGACATAAGTCAGTCACTATAAATGAGAAGACACGTGTGTGCATGTGTATATACATACATTTTGTACAGAAGTGATCTTTGTATGAAAATTCCCTTTCATATTCTTTTTTTTAAAAGATAATTTTATTTATTTATTTTTGGCTGCGTTGGGTCTTCTTTGCTGCATTTGGGCTTTTTGTAGTTGCGGTGAGAGGGAGCTACTCTTCGTTGTGGTGTGCAGACTTCTCATCGCGGTGGCTTCTCTTGTTGCAGAGGACAGGCTCTAGGTGCGTGGGCTCAGTAGTTGTGGCTCGCAGGCTCTAGAGCACAGGCTCGGTAGTTGTGGCGCACAGGCTTAGTTGCTTTGTGGCATGTGGGATCTTCCCAGACCAGGGCTTGAACCTGTGTCCCCTGCACTGGCTGGCAGATTCTTAACCACTGCACCACCAGGGAAGTCCCCCCTTTCATGTTCTTGACCTTGCTGTATTATTCTAAAAGTATCATAAAATTGAAGGGCAATTTGCAATTCACAAGAAAGAAAAATATGGAATTGAATTTAAAATAGAGAAAATTAGGGAGCAAATGTACTTCTTTCACTTGCTTCTAAAGGACAGGTTTCAAATGAGAATTTGAGTTGTACCGTTAGTTATACATACACAGATACTCCACTGTTTCTCTTGACCCTCTTACAAATTATTGTAAAGGGTTATAAAGCTAAGTTTCTCTGTGATCGTCATTATCCTCCCACTACAAAGTTACAGTTTTGGAAATGTAATCACTTCCTCTCTCTTCAAAAGTCTATTTTCTCAAATCCATTGCAAATGTATTTAAGAGGAAAGGAGGGGAATATATTTTAATTTTCATCAACAACAGCTACTTGTCAAGTTCCTCAACCTTTGAGATTTTGCTTTCTAAGGAATCAAGTTAAATGACTTTGGGGGCATTGATGGGTATTACCTAACAGAGACAGTATGGACTTTTATTTTGCATACGTGGCCTCACAATTTCTAAGAAGGCAGTTAAATGCATCACGGTGTCCACTGAACAATGCAAAATTTAAAGCACAATCATTGGGCGAAATTGTCTGGAAATATTATGAGACATATTTGAACCTAATATCGGAAGGCATGTTTGAGCCTTTTGAAATTCAGGATTGAGGGCTTCCTTGGTGGCACAGTGGTTGAGAATCCGCCTCCCAATGCAGGGGACATGGGTTCGATCCCTGGCCTGGTAAGATCCCACATGCCACAGGGCAACTAAGTCCCGTGCGCTACAACTACTGAGCCTGCGCTCTAGAGCCCGGAGCCACAACTACTGAGCCTGCGTGCCTAGAGCCAGTGCTCCACAACAAGAGAAGCCACCAAAATTAGAAGCCCGCGCACAGCAACAAAGAGTAGCCCCCGCTCGAGGCAACTAGAGAAAACCCGTGCGCAGCAACGAAGACCCAACACGGCTAAAAATAAATAAATTTATTAAAAAAAAAAAAGAAATTCAGGATTACTTTTGTTATCGCCTCCTTCAAGAAGATATTCTTGCCCATACTAGGTAAAATGAATCATCCATAACCCAGTGTTCTCTGTGGCTTTTCATAGCACAGGTCTACACATCTGCCCTGTAGTTGCTTTCACACTTCCAATCCAGAACCCTCCTGAGAACAGACACTGTCTGTTTCTGGATCCCAGGGCCCAGGACAATATATGGCACATGCTAGGAGCTTGTAAAACATTAGTGGAGGAGATGCAAGATTGTCACTGACTTGACACTTCAAAAAACAATAATGTAGTTTGCTTTTTTGAGGGGGGGTAAGAGTGAACATGTATGGAATGCAAACCCTATTTTCCCAATTGGAGAGTAAGCTTCTGAAATTTGGATCAAGTTTCTAATTTTAATTTTTTCTGTGTTAGTTTGTTATTGCTGTGTAACAAATTACCACAGTTTAGCAGCTTAAAATAATTCCCATTTATGATCTTATAGTTCCACAGGTCAGAAGTCCAACTGAACTAGACTGGGATTGTTACTTAGGCAGTCAAGGTGCTGGCTGTGTTATGCTCTTATCTGAAAACTCTGGGAAAGAATTTGCTTCAAAGCTCGTTCAAGTTGAGGTAGAATCTGGTTCCTGGAGTGATATCTCATCACAGCCACAGGTCCACCACACTTAATGGGAGGGGTTATAGAGTGATGAGGGTCATAGGGGGTATTTTTAGAATTTTACTTACCACAACTTCCTTTGTACAAAACAAGTATTATGTATATAATAGGCACTTGAGGAATGCTGAGGAATAAATAAGTGAAATGAATAACAATAGAGGCGCTTGCCCCCTATAAAATTAGATGAAGGGCCTGTGGTTGGAGAAAAGATAGGCACACCTAATCCCCATTGACTTCTTGTTTCGTCCCGCCTACAGAGTCCTCAACTGCTGTCCTGTCTCCAAGTCTTTGAAACACTGATGGTCTTGACTAAAGTGTGCTCCTTCAGGTTGAGACAGAAGAGCAGCAACTGATAGATTTTATGCCAGAACATTCCATTTATAGTGCAGTATAGATACAAATCAGCTTTTTTTGTTTTCATTTTGAAAGTTAGTGCTTAGAATATTTCCTGCCTCTAAAAATGCTTAAAATGTATATATACATACATACATATATATGTATACATTTATTAAAAAGTACACATATATACATACATATATACGTATATATATGTACATATATGTACCCAGATACTGAAAATATATGTAAAACTGCATTAAGTGCAATGTCATGTGTCTTTCAGTATGTAGCACTAGAACGCATGAAGATATCCCCACTCCTGACAGAGGCAGACACACATGTTCAGACACCAGCTGAGTTTAATATTGTACTCAAAATCCACTATTAGCCTTGAAACTTTCCCTCCCTGGAGATGCTTAAGTTAGATTTGACTGAGAGATTTCAAATTAGGGTAATAACTGTACAAAATGACTTAAAAAACTGGATCATTGACTCTAAAGAGCAGAATCGGTGATTCAGCCGTAATTTGTTACAAGCCCTCATGCCCCCAGCACCAACCTAGGTGCCGTAGGAACAGCTACTGGTTTTCGTAGGTGATATAGTTGAACTGGGAGTAGTCTGTTCATGGATGCAGATAAGAGGTTAATCTGTAGTTTGTGCCCAGCCCCAGGAAAGGCAGTAACTGCTCTAGGCACCTGCAATTGCCTTTAAATATCGCCTTTCCTTCCAGCTCCCCGGGTCAGACAGAACCGCCCATCCCCAGTATCCATAAACTTCATAGCACATCTGCTACTCCAGTTTTCACTCTTCTCGTGACTGTGTGGCACAGCTGGGCGCCAAATTCATCATCTTTGCTCTTTTCACCCATTTTCTGCCTCTGTTTGACACATCATGTGGAGAGCTGATAAGCTAAATTTAAAGGAGAAGGTAATTCTATTTCAAGCATAATATTAAGGGCCTTGGCCTTCAGAGCTCAAAAGAAATCAGATAACTGGACTAGAGGAGTTCAAGGACAACTGTAAAATCTGTTGGGTTTGCCTTTTTTCCAACTTCATGGGAATATCCAGTAGTTGTTGATATTTGGAGGGCTTTGCACCAGCATTATGTGAGGCTTTGGGGTTAGAGTGGTGAATTCTACAAAGCCCCTACTCTGAGGAGCCTATATTCAAGGAAATAAAATAGAATTAAATTAAAATGCTGCACATTTTATAATTGCAAGTTTGCAAAGTGATTTGAAGGAGAGATACAAGATGCCATGTAAGCATATAGTAATGGGGGTTCTCACATAGCTTGGGTGAGTCGAGAAATGTTTCCTGAGGAAACGGTATTTCAGTTAGGATCTGAAGGAAAAGTAGTCAAAGTAGGTCCAGAGAGGGGAGAATAGCGGTTGAGGCAGAGGAAACTTGGATTCCCAGGGCTAAACGTGCATGAAGTCTTCGAGTCTAGAAAGGGTGTGGCATCCTCCAGGACTGAAGACAAGGTCAGTGTAGCTAGAGAAGAAGTGAGGCAGAGGTGGCACACCATGTGTGTGACCCATGTGGGTAGGCAGGGAGCTCTGCTCCACACAGTAATTCAGGGACTCAGGCAGTGGAGGCTCTGCCATCTAGCAGCTACACCATCTAGCGCACCAGTCATCCCTAGCCACCAAGGGAGGCGGAAAAGATACTGCAGAATTGCATATGGGATTGTCAGTCTTTCAGCCAGAGAGTGACACCTGTCACTTCTCTTCATATTTCCTTGCCAGAACTAGTTACCTGCCCCTGCCTAATGGTAAGAGATCTCCAAAATGTAAAGGAGCACACGGGATATTTGATGGTCATTACTATATGTGTCAGAGAAGGCACTGGATGGTTTTAAGCAAGGGACAGTCATTATCTGGTTTTGTAAATGGGCGCATGAAAACCACAAGTCTAATTAGAACGATGACATTTACCTTTTATACCATATATACGTTATATATATGTTAGTTAATATGTGACTAAGAAATCGCAGGATGCTACCGATGTGCGTCTAGAGTAGAGCAAAGAATTTGAACAAAATCCTCATAGTAACCTCACGGTCAGAAGGGCAAGTCAAGACTGTATCGTGCAATCTGTGTGAGTTACAATTGGTGGAATTATCTTACGTATGGGATCTTATTAAAGCTTGGGGAGCTTTCTAGGGGTGCATCAAAAGGCTCTGTTTTTAGTCCTGTGGTGCTCATCATTTTAAGCAATAACTTGAATAAGGGTTTAGAAGCCACGCCATTGAAATTTTCATATTGATCTAAGGTAGCAGTGATACCAAAAGATCATGATAAATTGAGGAAAAACAAAGAAAAGCTGATGTAGTCTATTTTAGCAGGGAAGATAATAATAATATCTGGTTTAGGGGTCAAAAGACCATCTTACTGTCCAATCGAAAAATCAGGCTCATGCATTTCGGAAGCAGTATTGTGTAAAGTGAACTTTGGGAAATATGTGGACCTTCAGTTCAAGATGAGTTACGAGTACAACAAAAAAACTGAGCTATTGATGTGTCAGGATCAAGAGAGGGGAAGCCTGATTCCCACCCCCAACCCACATGTTGGTCAAACCAGAGCTCAGGTATTTATAGTTTAAAAAAATATGCAGTAAAGCTAACCAACTGTGGGAATTAGGGTTATAGGATAGAATGCCCGTGTTATAAACCTGGACAGGTAGAAATAACAGTTTACTTAATTAAATTGGAAGGTGAGCAAGGAGAGAGAAGTTGGGAAGAAGCTTAAATGTAATTGAAGATGGGTGAAAGGCAAGGGAGTAAGGTCAAAGGACAAAGCTACAGCGAGGGAAGGGAAAATGGAGTGAAGTGAGGCTTGGCTGAAAGAACAGACTTGAGAGGGATGTAGTGATTACTTTTAATCACTGAAGGGCTTTCAGGTGGGAGATGGATGAATTCTGTTTGACCTTAAGGGATAGAACTAGGGCCAGTAGATGCAAATTGCAGGCAGGTGGATTTGGACTGTGTATCCTAATAGCCAGACTCACACAAAGAAGCAGTGAGCTGCCTCAGGAGGACGTAAGTTCCCTGTGGTCATCAGCTCATGAGCAGAAGAGTTTGAACAGAGGACAGGGTATGTAATCGTAATCGCTAACATGTATATAAATGCTTACAAGATTGTGCTAAGTGCTGGCTTACATTGTGTCGTTCAATGTTCACCTTGTGAGACAGGCACTGTTATTCTGTCCATTTCATTGATGAGAAAACCGAGGCTCAGAAGCAAAGGTTCAGTGACTTGGAGGAACTGCTGGAATTTTGGTAGTCTGACTGCTGAGTGTTTTATCCTCAGGATGAATGTTTCTTTCTTGAGCAGAAACCTTCTTGAGGGAATTCAAGGATCAGGGGCATAGAAGTCAAAGGTCAAAGGTTTACTCACCTTAGAGGCTCCAAATAAGTGGGGCAAAGTCTGGCATTTGGAAATGTGGGGCGAGCCAATTCATTGGAGCCAATAAAATGTCCTCCATTTGACAAAATTCTACTGTATCTTACTTGACCAAATCGAATATCCCAAGGGAGTTTCTCCATAACATGTTGAAATGGATTTCCCTCCCCATTTGAGTTTCCGACTGCAGCAGAATACTCTCACTATGGACACCCCCCCCAGGCCATGCATTTCTTTCCCTTCATTCACAGGGGCTTCCTGGCTGTTCCTCAAGACCAGCAGGCTCACTTCTGCACTGGGCTTTTTGCATTGGCTATTGTATTCAATATTTGCCTTCATTATTTCCCCCCACGTGATCTCCGTGGCTATTTAATCATCCTTTTCACGTGTTGGCTTAAATGGTATCCTCTCAATGCATCCCACATGTTATATAAAATGATCTTCCCCTTCCTCCCCCAAACATTCTCAACACCCCTTATCCTGCCCCCCTTTCATCTTCCATAGCACTTAACTTCTGATGTACTCTGTACTTCACTTATTTCGTGTTTTCATTGGTTAGTGTCTGTCTCTGCCGCTAGTATGTACATTTTCAAGGGACGAGGACTTTTGTTTTTGTTCACAGGGTCTTGGAATGAGACTGACCCGTAGTAGGTACCCAAGAAATTTTTGTGGAATGGATCCAGAATTTGCTCAGCATTTTGCAGCTTGAGGCCTGCTCAAGGTCTGGGGCATTGGCCCTGAGCAGTAACTTACTTCACCTCCTTATTTCAGTCCCTCTGGCAGATCATCTTGGTCAATTACAGAAAGATAGTTATGGCCACCACTGACTAGTTTCATCCCTGGTAATGCTTTGTAATAGGGACCAGCAAGCCTTCTTATAAAGGGTCAGATAGGAACTAGTTTAGGCTTCACATACTGTACAGTTTCCTTTGCAGACCTACAATGTGCCAGAGACTGTTACATGGGCCGACAAGCCAGTAGCAAAACAGACTGTGCTTATCATGAAGCTTACAATCTAGCAGGGGAGAAAAGCAAGCACATCATTTATTACAAAGGTAAAAGACATTCTGCGTCAGACGGTATGTTGTACAAACATAGCCGTAAACAATTTACAATGGTCAGCTGATAACATGCTATGAATAAACATGTTAGGGTGAAGGGACAGAGGGACAGGATGGGATGTGCTACTTTTAAAAAAGAGAGGGAGAGAATCATTCTTATAAGGTGAAATTTAAACATAGAGATGTAAAGGAAGTAAAGGCGTTCAGCCTGGCAATATTTAGGGACACAGTTCTCTAGGCAGAAGAAGTGCTAAGCCAGGACACTGAAGAACTCTGGGGGTGTTCAAGGGGGATAAAGACAGCAAATGATATAACACCACATCCCCCTACTTCCCAAGCCATACATTCCTCTATCTCCCTTCTATATTCTACTGGAGGTAAAATTGTTAAGTCACCAGTGTACGTCCTCTTCACCTCCTTCACCCCGATAGAGAACCCTTTGCTCTCGTTCTCTTTTATGTTGTTATAGCAAATTATCTGAGAGAGTAACTCATATAAAAATATAAAGAAAGTGTGAAGTGTTTCCACTCCCAGAATATTTTAACAAGAGTTATACACCAAAAGAAGAAATATCTTATCACGGAAAGCTGAAAATAGCAAAGGAAGGAAACTACAATAGGTTAATCAAAAAATATTCACAGCTTTGTCTTATCCTAAGTGCTCATTGTAGCTGGTGTGAGGAACTCAGGTCTAAACTTAAATTCTCTCTCTGGTTCTGTATTATGTCCTGGAGTGACTCAGGTTTAAATCTTTTTACCTTATTGGGACTTAGCTTTGTCATCTGTAAATTAATGGGTTAGGCTAGAGCCAGAATGACGACTATCTCCATCAGCTCTACCCCATTTCTGCAGTCATGGTGGACATAGTAGAAGTTAATTATGGCTCATTTTCTACGAAACTAGACTGAGCATCAGAATCCTACTTAACACAATATTTCCGGTGACAACGCCCAATCAATGAGGGCTGACCCTAGAGATGAAACATATTTGACCCTTATGGACAAGATAATCCCTAAGACTCATTCTCTTTCTAAAACTAAATATCTAAGTTGCACTCCTGAAAATAAGCAATAAGCAACGGGTGAATAATTCTTTATTCCAGATGTGCAAAGGAAATCTTACAAACGCATTCCAGGAGAACTTTCCTTTCTTTGTCAACCTTCCTGACCCAGGCATGCTAGCTCTGAAGTTAATGTCATAAAACTACTATAATTTTATTTGTCAGATCTTGAAGCCATACTTGGTAAAGTGGGAGTGAAATGAAGTTAAAAAATTAAAATGCCTCTCCATCTGGAGGCAAAAGAAATTGTGTATATGGTAAAAGAAAAAGGAGCAACCATTCAAGCAAGAGTTGGCGAGTGAACAGGAATAATGGAATCTGTTTATGAAATGATTGATACACATAAAATTCAGCACCTGACATTTTCCCTGTTGTCTGTTCAAAGTGGCCTGATGGCAGCCTATATTTCTTTCTTCTTGTATGGATCCCCAGCCCCGAGGGTCCCTTTTGACCAGTCATACAGTTCTCACAGAGGACAGCAGGCTGTCTGAGGCACTGTTTACTCGGCCGTATGCTCCCAGGAAAAGTTAATAGATAAGTTTAAGGGCTGTCTGTAAAGTTGGTGGCCTTTTGAAGTAATCAAAACAAGGGGAAAGGAAAAAAAATGGTTGTACCTTAACAAGGTCTAAAATTGGCTTTATTAGGAGTTTCCAGTGGCAGAGAGAAACTTTTTGTGTTTTTGAACTTCGTGTGTCTTTGAACCAATGAAGCTGAGCTCTAGAATGAATTCATTGATTTCTGTAATCTTAAATACTCACTCTTCTCCTGCAATATTGTCAGGTGCAATCCATGCCAGAAAAGAAGCTGTCTTACTTCCTAGGTCACAAACAAGAGTCCGCAGGAGAATGAGGCAAATATTTTGTACTTTCTCTTCAAGTCACCATTTGTTTCCCTCAACACTCATCATGAAGGACACCCATGGGAGTCCTTTATGCAGTTGCCCTTCTTTCCTCTTCTGTCTTCCATCTCCTTTCTACCCCTTCAGGTTTCCTGGTGTTTTTTATTGTCTATCACCCAGCAGAGTTAAGTCTTGCAGATATTTTACAGTGAAGCAGCTACAACTGTAATGACACTTCTACAGATATTAACTGTATTCTGTAACTTTCGTTTGTATGCACACAGCGTTATTCTATTTTTTCCTGTTTTACCAGGGAATCCCTCCGATCAGGAAGAAATGAACAGGCGAGAAGATTCTGGGGGAAGGAAGATCCAAGGCATATGACACAGTAGCATTGCTTGGAGGATGTCTGCCTAGAGGTAGGGTAGGGCCATCTTGATACTGGTCCACAAGCAATTATTACTATGGGGTGGGGTTTCTGGCACCAAGACCCTGAGGATGGCAGGGGAAGCAGGCTCAGGAACGAATCCCTTCTTTTGACGTGATGGCTTTTATATGTTGAGGGTCACACACTTCTTTCAGAATCTGATAAAAATTTTAAATTTTCTCCAGAAAAATGCACAATATTTTAGATTCATGTACTCCCTTGAGTATATTCAAAGAAATCAATGAACTTGAGTTTATGTCAGAAGTATAGAAGCTGTCATATGTGATCCTGTAAATCACCAAAAAGTTAATTTTATATTGATTTTCCTTCATGTTCCCTTTACCTACCTCCTTCTCAGATTTTAGGCAATTTGACATGGAGGTTAAGAACTTTGAGTTAGAAATTCCTAGACTCGAACCTTGACCCTGTCCTCACTTCCTGAGTGATCTCGGGCACATTACTTAACCTCTCTGGGCCTCTGTTTTCCTCCAGTAAAATGGGATCACAATGTCCTCTCATTCTGTCAATGTTAAGATGTGTTTATCCTAGCACAGCCTTAGTGCTCAATAGATGGGAACTCATTTCATAATTTCCAAAACATAAAAAGGATTTGATTACTTTTTCCTGCCACTTACGAAATCAAATCATTTTTGTTTTTGTGAATTTTAATGAACATGATCAGAGCACTTGTAGTGAGCAGGAAGACTAGTTTTTTCTCCTCTGAATTGTAGAGCACCTCGCTTGTATTAATAAATGGAACTCAGAGCTCATACACAGTTCTGATCTCTTGTGACCTGTGGAGTGAGACATAATCATTGACTCTTTTATAGATAGGTTGCTGATGGAAGCACAAAGGTCACTCCCATGAATGCAGAAAGAGCATTAATTTATTTCAAAAGGGCTGGTGCCAACACTCTGACCCTTGACTTCATGAACCTGGGGGAAGTCAGATTACCACTCAGAGTCTCAGCTTCCCCAGCGATAAATTGGGCATCGCTGTGAGGGTCGAATGTGATAAGAAAACATGTTTACATTTACAAATGTTGTTGTTATTGTGCCTCTATCTCAACTCCCACCAGATCTATGATTTCCTGGGGACAGTGGGAGCTAGACTATAGCAGTAGCTTTAACCTTGTTATGTCCTCCAGAATGATCTGTCTAAACTCAAATCTGATCATGCCTTTCCCTTGCATAAAGCCCTGAATGGATCCCTTCAGAGAAAGTTCCGCTCCCCCAGAATGACGGCCAGGGTTCGCCATGGCCCAGACCTCCCCACCCGATCCTCCATCCCTCCCCTCCCACTGCTCCCCACATTGCGTCCCACACTGGGTCCCACACTGCTCCCCACACTGCATCCCACACTGCTCTTCACAAAGCATCCCACACTGCTCTTCACAAAGCATCCCACACTGTGTCCCACACTGATCTTCACAAAGCATCCCACACTGTGTCCCACACTGCTCTTCACAAAGCATCCCATGCTGCGTCCCACACTGCGTCCCACACTGCATCCCACGCTGCTCTTCACAAAGCATCCCACACTGTGTCCCACACTGCATCCCACACTGGGGAGAGTGGGAGCTAGACTATAGCAGTAGCTTTAACCTTGTTATGTCCTCCAGAATAATCTGTCTAAACTCAAATCTGATCATGCCTTTCCCTTGCATAAAGCCCTGAATGGATCCCTTCAGAGAAAGTTCCGCTCCCCCAGAATGACGGCCAGGGTTCGCCATGGCCCAGACCTCCCCACCCGATCCTCCATCCCTCCCCTCCCACTGCTCCCCACATTGCGTCCCACACTGGGTCCCACACTGCTCCCCACACTGCATCCCACACTGCTCTTCACAAAGCATCCCACACTGCTCTTCACAAAGCATCCCACACTGCTCTTCACAAAGCATCCCACACTGCGTCCCACACTGCTCTTCACAAAGCATCCCACACTGCGTCCCACACTGCTCTTCACAAAGCATCCCACACTGCGTCCCACACTGCTCTTCACAAAGCATCCCACACTGCGTCCCACACTGCTCTTCACAAAGCATCCCACACTGTGTCCCACACTGCTCTTCACAAAGCATCCCACACTGTGTCCCACACTGCTCTTCACAAAGCATCCCACACTGTGTCCCACACTGCTCTTCACAAAGCATCCCACACTGTGTCCCACACTGCTCTTCACAAAGCATCCCACACTGCATCCCACACTGCGTCCCACACTGCTCTTCACAAAGCATCCCACACCGCGTCCCACACTGCGTCCCACACTGCTCTTCACAAAGCATCCCACACTGCGTCCCACACTGCGTCCCACACTGCATCCCACACTGCATCCCACACTCGGGCTGCACAACCATGGGCCTCTCCTCCACATACCTGGCATTTTCTTCACTTTCATGTTTTAAACTGATATGAAATTATGCTATTCTTATGTAAAGGCAGCATTTTGACAAAAACTTTGAATAATGAGAAACTAGAAAAATGAATATATCCCTCTTTCTCTCAAAACTTTTTTGTTGCTGCAAATAATCACCTTTGGTTAACTCTAGGAATATCTACTTGTGACTTAAAAAAAAAAATTCCTTTTTTTTGGCATTTAAGGATCTGACTGTTATTCGTTTTAAGAGGAAGGAAATGGGCTGTGCTTTCTAATCATTTGCTCTCTATATATTGGCGATGTGATAATTGTGTGATGGAATAACTTACTACGATGATATACTATATATGCTAAAAATAAGGCATAATGTCTCTGCCTAAATTGTTCCTTTAAAAAGCAAGTGTTACCTAGTACTCAAGTCCTCACAAAGTCTCTCAAATTAAAGGTGTTGCAGGAAGGAAGACGCCTTCCAGGGCCCGAGAGTGGGCTCTTGTCTAACACTCAGAAATGAAGTGTCCGGGGAGATACACGTGCTGACAAAGCAAAAGATTTTATTGGGAAGGAGCTGCCGGCTGGAGAGCAGCAGGGTGAGGGAAGCCAGGAGAACTGCCCTGCCACGTGGCTCGCCGTCTTGGGTTTCATGGTAATGGAGATAGTTTCTGGGTTGTCTCTGGCCAGTCATCTTGCTTGGCCCATGTTTAGTCTGACTCAGGGTCCTTCCTGGTGGCGTGCGCATCTCTCAGCCAAGATGGATTCCAGCGTGAAGGATTCTGGGAGGTTGGCAGGATATATTATAGGCTGGTGTCTCCTCCCTCCTTTCGGCCCCTCCCGAATTCTCCTGGTTATTTATCTGCAGCAGGACCACATTCTTTATTGCGACCTCCTGTTGTGAGACAACTCAGGCAAGTGGTTATTATCGTGCCTGGTGAACGCAGGCAGTTTCGGTCAACGGTTCCCTAACATAGGTATTCTCTAATATTCGTCTCCTATCGCAAATTCAGTGGCCTAACACAAAGCAAATTTATAATCTCACAGTCCTGTAGGGTCAAAAATCCAGTACGGATCTCACGGGGCTAAAATCACAGTGTCAGGATGGCTGTATTCCTCTCTAGAGTTTCCTTTCTGGAGAGAATCAATTCCTTGGCTCATTCGGGGTGTTGGAAGTATCAGTTTCCTGTGGTTATGAGACCGAGGTCCCTGTTTCCTTGCTAGCTGTCAGCTGAGCACTGTCCCCAGCTTCTAGAAGCTGCCCTCATGCCACCTTCCTCCATCTTCAAAGACAGCGAGGGCAGTTGAGAGCACTTGTCGTGTTTCAAATCTTTGCAGCCTCTTTCGTTATTTCCTGTCTTTGACTAATCCTTCATCCTCACTCCCTCACTTTTAAGGACACTTGTGATTATTTTGGGTTCGCTGGCATCATCCAGGATCATCTCTCTATTTTAAGATCAGTTGATTAGCAATTTTAATTCATCTGCAAACTTAATTCTCATTTGCTGTATAAACTAACATATTCACAAATTCTGGGGATGAGGACATGGACCTCTCTGAGGGAGGGTGTGTTACTCTGTTTACCATATGTCTCAATTACCTTTTTTTTGATCAAATAAAGAACTGTTTGAAGATATACATTAGCCAGAGATGACTTCAATCAATGCTGGTTGGAAAAGGTCACAGGGGTCAGAAGGTAGAATTGTTAACAAGTGAGTCAAGACGTGGACATTTAACACAGGTTTGGTAATTATCCTGGCACGTGTGACCTCAGAATTTGCAAGCATTGGATGCCTATTGTAAACAAGCTTTTTCAGATCACTTACAAGGCCACCCAGAAATTGGAAAGCATGACTTTACACCTACAGGACGAACAAGGAACCAACTCTTCTCAGGTTATACGAATGAATACTTGTGGCTTAGGATACAAATCTCTAGAGACAGCCTCATACATAGATTTGAAAAGTATTGAACAACTCAGAGAAATGACGTCATGAAACTGCCTTAGATGATTCAAACGGTAGCTCTAGTCATGACAAAGACACTAGTGTTAAAGATCATTAGGAAGAGCTTGAAAAATGTGTTTTATAAAATGTGAGAGTATGAAAGCTATAATTTAAAATTAACATATATATTATAGAAGCAATTTAAGTATCCATAAGGTAGTAATTTAAAAATCATAAGTCGACAAATAGCTCAAAATTTGAAAAAATAAACTTATTGGAAAAAGCAAATTCACTTTATGCTGAGAATGGCGTTACATGTAGTATCTAGCTATAACAGAGTCGAATTGTTTTCTACATTACCCTTCTAGTTTACCTTTGGGCTAGAAGAAGTGACCATAATAAAAATATATGTAGTTTATTTCCTTCAGATTCAAGAATTGATGGTGTTGCATTAGCCTTAAGACTTTCCAGAAGTCTTAAGTCACTTTACACACAGGATACAATATTGTAAGAAAAAGGTTTCCAGTAGGATGATTAAAACCAGATTTTCTTGTCTATTTTACAAACTACTTCCTTAAAGTTCTACATTGTTTGATACCTAAAGGAAGAGAAAATACACTGTCTACTAGCATCTTAATTCGAATTCCACTTATGAAACTCCAAGCCACCCCCACCCCCCAAATAATATCACTGTTACAATCTCTTTTCCAAGCCAAAAATTCAGAAGAAAAAAGTGTTTCATAAAAGTTAGTTGGTACTGTATTACCAATTCACTTCTTGGGACCTAACTATGTGGAATTAGAGGAAAAACTTGTGAAATTGGATGTGGTAGGATGGACAAACGTAAAGGGGCTTTCTCAAGTGACAAGAATCAGTTGCCAAGCTCAATATGGTGCATTTCTGTTATACCAAACACTGCAATTTGTAACGTTCAGAGCTCAGTTGTTTAAACAAAGAGAAGCAAGTCTGAATGATGCAGAAAAAGAGGGGAGGAGAAAACCACTTGAACTTGGGAGAAACTCAAACTCTCGAGAATATAGGAAGTTGCCTGCAAGAGTTTGGTCTATATAGAGAAAGAATTCCTCCATCTTCTTGCTAACTTTGTAGTAAAGGCAGCAAAATATCCCTGATATGTTGAATGTGATAAAAATTTCTTGAAGAAAATATAAAAGAAGTTAAAATCTGCATGCCATTGGGCATGGTGCAGACAGTCAATACACCTAGATGCACGGACAGTGGGGTTTATGAGTTACATATATAGAATTAAAAAGTTACAAATTTACTTTATAAATAATTATAAAAATTTTTATAATTATAAAAATTCTCTTATAAAAATTCCGGGCTATTTTGTGAAAAAATGACATCTCTTGATTATTTATAGTTTCTTGGCAGTTTATTTGAAACTCTAGTATTTCAAGAGACAGAAAAGGCAGCCAGAGATGTTTTCTTCCATCAACTAGCTTTGGGTCCCTTCTCAACACATCGCAGTATTTATAAAAGTTAACTTCAAGTGCCCCCATTTAGAAGAAATTTGGACTGAACCTACCTCATGGGAGAAGATTTAGATGTCAGGTATCTTATTGTCACTTTCCTGCTGGAAATGACAAGGCAGCTGGAAGACTGATAATAGATCTGGGTAGTTATATTTTACTATGCCTGATGCAAAAAAAACCAAAAACCATATTGAAAAATGAAGCTGTTGCAGGCTGATCTCTCTGGAATCACTAAAATGCAGGGGGAACATATTAAAAGCAGCAAATTAAATTCAAGATAATCAGCCCTGTGGCGTATCCTCTGTGGATTCTCTAATCTAGCTCTACATAATTACATTAGTTGTAGGACATATTATTTCTGTTTTCCCAGTAGCATTTTTAAAAAAATTTTTAACTTTGAGGAATGTATACTATAATTGCTATCTCTATGTTATGAAATGTCATGATTTTGAAAAGGAAAATTTCATGGCATATGTAATGTCAATCATCTCTCTTTAAGGGAGTATATGTCATTCATTTTGTTTAAAATGGGCTTGGGGAAAATACCCTTCATTCCAAGAGCAGTTGGTTTTTTAAGCCATATTTTGACCTAATTTGCATGACAGTGTAGTTAGAGGAGGCTGATACATTTGGGAGTGGAATTGTGCTCTGTCCAAATGTGGCTATTTTATATTCCAGTTATATCCTTCTAAACATCCAAACAGGATTATACAGGAACCACTCCCCTGCCTTCACACTCACACTAAGCAAACTCTCACACATGTTGATGTTTTAACACTTGGAGACAAGTTGAAACTTCAGATCTGGGCATTGCCTCTCTACTTCTCCCATTCCTTTGAAGCCCAACTGGTACAATAATTAACACTCCTTGGAAGCTTCCGTAGGCCTCAGAGCCTTATAAAGTATATGTATTTCATGACATGACACTGCCTGGCAGCTCTGATGACCTCATCTCAAATACAATTGATAAATTAAAAGCCAGAAGTGACTGAAAGGAAAATGCTTTCCCAGAATCAGAATCAAAAACCTATTTACTCAGCTCTCCCATGGAAAAAGACATTATGCTAACTTTTTTATAACAATTAACTCCAAATTGACAGTGTAGCTATTGTAGAGCACAGGGCAATAAAAATGGTATTTGAGACATTCTGTGTGAGCCCAAAATAGATATAGGCTGTAAACCTTAGGGACCTGTAGACTCCTTTTATTACCCTCTCACGTATTATATAGGAGGGACACCTACATGTCCAGTGAAATTTACCTTTTCCCTTAGTCCCTGAGCATCCCCCTCACCTGGATTTACACGTGCCCTTCATACTGTGATATGAACGTAGTCTTCCATTTCTTCTGAATCCCAAGCCCTCGCGGTAACATGGATCCATCTGTGTTCCCTCTAGAGAATCTTCTTCTTAGCTATCGCTGGACACTGCATATCAACCAACTGAACAAAGTTAAGGCAGGTTGTGTTAAAGGAGAGGCTTTATGTTTTTTCTTCTCCAATAGCATTTTCATGTTAAAAGGTAATTCCTTGGCAGAAAGGAAGAGTTTCTAATGCAAATCAGTCTATCTGCAGTAGATGAGATCATTACTCAGCAACTATTCACAGCTGTGCTCACTATCTCTAAGTTTAGAGTGGTCTTTTCACCCTTTGAATTTGAACTTCTTCATTTCACCTGCCCTAGCCAATGGAACATTAGCAGACAAGGTGGGATCAGAGGCTTGAAATGTGGCAACATGATTGGGCTTGCCTTCTTGAGCTCCTGCCTTTTGCCAGGAGAACAGGCCATTGGTCCAAGGAGGATAAGAGCCATATAGAGCTGACCTGGGACCAACCTATAGCTTGAGGCAGAGTCCAGCCTACATCATTCAAGCCCCAGGTGACCTACAGTTGTGTGAATAAGAAACAAATAATGTTGTGTGGCACTGAGTTTTGGAGTTGTTTTGCAACATTTTTGTAGCATTAGCTTACTACTATGAGTTGAAGTTCTTCTTACAAGAAACTGACTCTGGTTAAACTTTTTTTCTTTTTTTAAGTGTAAAAGATGAATAAGTCATAGCCTCAGAATCAAGGATAGACTAAAGAACCAGGTCCACCCCCCCAAAAAGAGCAGCTACAGGGCTCTCGGTGAATCTATATAGTTTCTATATGCGTCTCTATAAAGCACCAAATTCAGGATGAATACGAGCCAACTGATGTCATTATTTGGATCATTTTCAAGATTCAGAGAGACACAGTGTGGCCAAATACAGTCACACAGACACTCTTCTGCTCCCCTGGAGGGCAGGACAATGTAATAGTAATATGCAGGGGAGCTCTAGATCCTAAATAGAAGACATGGCACTACTTTCAGAAGAGGAAATAGTTGATGAGCACACATAGGTAGCAGCTGCAGCAGGCCCAAATATTTTGGTGAAGGAACACCTTTCAAATATTTCTATCATCTATCTTATAATCAACTAATTTTTCCAAATGTTGGTCAAAGTCCTTGGAACATGGGTTGAGGACGATAATGTGAGAGGGGATTATATGAGGTATCAAAAATATATTTGTATGTATTTTATAAATATTCCACTACTCTGTTGAGGTTTAAGAAACATTAAACTAGACTTACTGAAGTCATTTACCAGGCCTGACTCTTACATTAATTAGTTCTATGGCCTTGAGTAACTCACTTAACCCACCTGGGCATCATTGCTCCTACTTTCAAATTGGAGGTTACATTTGTGCTTCTTATGTCATGGTGGTTAAGACCTCACCCCCGACACTACCTAAAACATCTGAACACTTAATAGACTAGGTACTAAATACTGAGCGAAAACTTTTGTATTATGTCACAATCCTCACAACAACAATTTGAATTAGTATCTTCTCAGCTCCATTTTATAGTTGAGTGAGCTGATGTGAAGAAAAGCTCAGGAACTTAGCCAAAGGCAGCAAGTGGTAATTCCGGATTCCAAGACCACGTCTGCCTTGACCCTGAGCTTTATGTTCTAACTGCAATTTTACACACCAACGAAGTAATACTTGTGAGTGTGCTTTAAAAATTTTCAAGTACTATACAGAAATAAGAGGTTATTGCTTCTCATAAACCGGTTGTATTTTTACCTAATAATAAATGATCCATCTTAATCATGGTCTTGCTAAATTGAAAATGTACACAAAAAGGCGTTTATTTATTTAGTGTGGGCATCTGACTTTAAGTTCCAATTAGCCAGGAAGAAAGATAAAGATGTAAAGAGAATCAAGGAAGAAAATCCAGATGAAATAAGAGGAGAGGCAGAGAGGTGGTTTGAAAAATTAACAATGTGCATTTCAAATAAGCAAGAACTAAGCAGGGATTGTAGTAGCTAAATTGATCAGATCAAAATTTTATTAAAAAGTTCCACAGTATTAAACATGTCTGTGCACAGTGACATCTTGGGCTTGGCACTAATTAAAATGCATTAAAATAGCAGATCCTATTTGGTAGGAAAATGAAATACAAAAGTTGTATCAGCAGTTATTTTAAGCACTGATAGTTTTCCCCTCCATACTCAACCAACATGTAGAGTGTTTTTAAAGATTTGCATGATAAAAGCAATTGATTAGTATGTAAGACCACAACACATCATTACTTATAACATACTGCTATTTTATGAGAGAATGGGCTGATTCCTGCCTTCAGCTTCTCACTCCAAGTATTCTAGCAAACAAGCCAAATACCGTCCTGGGATAAGGCTTGTTGAGAGGGAAGAACCTGGAAAAGGTTACCAGAGTCATGAAAATACATGAGGATTAGAACACATGAAACACAAACATGAAAATGCTCTGCAAGAAAAAGAATTCTTCAGTACCATGTAAAAATCTCCACTTCTCAAAAATTCACTCTGCATATTAGCATATTAGGCTCTAAGATGTCCTGTAATTATGCTTATGCTTGTTTAACCATAGGCTGCTTCCTGTGGGTAATTAGAGAAAATCATATGCAGCAATGGTCCCAAATCGGGTTTCTTGGGAACGTTGTATCAGGAAACAATAATTATATGGAAGAAAAATGAAGGAGACAAATCTTTTCCAATTTTGAGAAAATAACACAAAGTCCAAGTTAACAGAGTGTATCAGGTGTCCAAAGGGCTGATAACGTAGAATATGCTGATTTCCATCTCTACCGAGGAGAGAACAAATATACATAAACTCGAACTGCAACAAAATGGAAATTGTTATGCATAGAAAAGAAAGAAAAGGAGGTCGTCAGAGTGAAACACTGAGATGGTTAAAGTGCTTAGGTACAACTCAGATTTTTAGAGAATGCCAGAGAAGGCTTAAGGATGACCCTCTGCTGGGACACTACACAAGAGAGGCTCATACCAGGCCATCTAGTCTGATGATTGCTTAGTTATCTCTACTTAATGTTCTTCCTATTTCGATCCAGATGCAGTCTTCGAAATAAGCACTTTATGGAGCGCAAAGTTTAAAAAAAAATTCCGTGTGGTCCATAAAACCAGTCTGCATCATCGTCAAGTGTTTTAAACATGATATGTGTGGAAGTAAATGAAGACCACCCATATGGGAGCAAGCAGAGGCTCTTTCTTTAGTCAGAGTTTGCTACAGCAAGGGGGTTAGTCCCCATCACTTGCATTCGACCAAAAACTCAGAGGCAGGAAGAGGAGTGGGAAAGCTTTACAGTGGAAAAAAGGGAAGGCTTCAGGTGTGTCCTGATTGGAGGCTGTCTGCATGGGGAAGGTGTGGGTGAGCTAGAGTTCCGGCTGCTGTGAAAGTAGACCATAAGAAGGCAAGGACGGGAGCTTGGAGACCCATTCTCCTGCGGAAATTCAGGTCAGAAATGTTGGTGGCTTGAACAGAGTGGTAGCAGCAGACGTGGTGAGTTGCAACTAGATCTGGATATTCTTTCAAGGTAGGGCCCACAGGATTTGCTGCCATGCTGGATTCAGGGTTGGACAGAGAGAGTGGGACCGTGCATGACTGCTTTTGATCTGAGAAACTAGAAGGTTGGAGCTGAAATCAATAGAGGAGGGAAGGTCTGCGAGTGGAGCCAGATGGATGAGGGTGGAGATGAAGAGCTCATTTTTGGACACGTTAGGTTTGAAGAGGTCCAAGTGTAGAGTTCAAATGTAGCGGTCAAGAGGGCAGTTTGGCAAGTGTCAGAGTTCAGAGTTGAATTAGTCAGCTGGAACTGACATAACAAAACTCCGTAGACTGGGTGGCATAAACAACAGAAATTTATTTCTCACAGTTCAGGAGGCTGGCATTTCAAAGTGTCAGCTGGTTTGGTTTCCTCTAAGGCCCCTCCTTGGCTTGCAGATGCCTCCTTCTCGCTGTGAGATCACAAGGTCTCTCCCCTGTATGGACATGTCCCTGGACTCTTGTCTCCTTCCCCTGGCATCATTTATATTGGGTTAGTGTTCACCCGAACGACCTCATTTTAACTTAATTACCTCCTTAAAGGCCTTATCTCCAAATACAGTCATATTCTGAGTTCCTGAAGGTTACGACCTCAACATATGAAGGAGAGGGTGCATCATTCAGTTCGTAACAAGAGTTGAACGCAGGTTTTCCAATTCCAAGTTCATTACTATTTCCCTGCAGAAAACAGCAAGGCTTATTGCCCTAAAAATGTTACCTTCTCAGCGAGGTCTTCCCTGACCACCTTGTTTAAAATTACAACCCCGCCCCACTTCCTTGAGACACGAGTCATTCCTTTTACTCTCATCATTTTTTGCTCATAGCTGTCATTTTCTAAAATCATATATATTAATTCTGTGTCTTGTCCCACCCTATCCCTCAGTATGTAATCCATGAGAACAGGGGTTTTCCTGTCTTATTTACTACTGTATCTCTGGCACATAGAGTTCCACACATAGCAGGTGTTCAATAAATATTTTTGACAGCATGTATGGATGTATACGTGCATAAGTGAATCATCTAAACAAAAAATCTTAACCCACTTGCACGCTGGGACTAGACAAACTTTCATTGAGCAAACCCAGCGGGGAGTGACGCACATTCTGAATACAGGTCCTCCATCTGCCCTGCCACATAAATAATCAATGCAAGAGAACAGGCCGTGGCAACATCCCAGCGCCATGATGCTTTTGTTCCAGTGCCATTTCTCCCACATAGGACTTGGGCTTTCCAAACTGAAGGCTTCCAGCACAGAATTATACTTGTTGTATCTCTACACGGCAGCAGTCAAATATGTGATGTCACCAAAGCAGAATCTATCAAGAAACAGTTGCTGGGATAGCAGGAGTTGATCAAATCCTGGAATCCTGCTCTGGGGGCTGACTGCAAAACACACAATGAGAATGAGACAACCTCTTGTTGTGGGTGGGAGTGTACACATTTATAGATGCCGTTCCCTAGTGGGGCTGTGCTAAGAGAAAAGTTCAAAAAAAAAAAAAAAAAACAACCCTGAACTGGCTTCTTCTATTTTCTGGCAATCCATCTTACAGTGTGGCCTGTAAAAAAAAAAAAAAAAAAAGACCAGGAAGAGAGGGGAAAAAGACACAGTATATGTAACAAATGGAAGAAAGAAGTGAGGAACATATTGGAATACTTCCTATTCAACTGGGAACAGAGAAGCAGAATTATTATGTGTGTAAATTACTATTTCCTGTTTCTCTTCTGTCTGAGCTTCCTAGGGATGCCATACATAGTGCCACATCCTGGGTGGTTTAAAACAATAGAAATGTATTGTTTCATAGTTCTGGAGGCTAGAAGTCTGAAATCAAGGTATCAAGGTGTCAGCAGGACCAGACTCCCTCTGAAACCTGTAGTGAATTCCCTCCATGACTCTTCCCATCTTCTAGGAGTTTGCTGTTGGTTTCCGGTATTCACTGGCTTACAGGTGCATCACTGCAATCTCTGCCCTTGTCATCACATGGCTTTCTCCTTGTGTGTCCCTGTCTTCACATGGCCATCTTCTTGCAAGGGCACCAGTTCCCATGGGGTAGGAGAACACCCTACCACCACTTGACTAATTACATCTGCAATGACCCTAATTCCAAACAAGTTTGGAATTTGGTACTGGGGGTTAGGGCTTCAATGTGTCTTTTGAGAGGAAGCTCACAATTCACCCCAAAATATCTTCCTAGAATATAGAAATTAGAGAGGACCTTAGAAGTTATTAACTAACAAAATGTTTTTGGTTTTTAATGAAAGCTTCTTTATTTATTTATTTTTGGCAGTGTTGGGTCTTCGTTTCTGTGCGAGGGCTTTCTCTAGTTGCGGAGAGCGGGGGCCACTCTTCATCGCGGTGCGCGGGCCTCTCACTATCGCGGCCTCTCTTGTTGCGGAGCACAGGCTCCAGACGCGCAGGCTCAGTAGTTGTGGCTCACGGGCCTAGTTGCTCCGCGGCATGTGGGATCTTCCCGGACCAGGCCTCGAACCCATGTCCCCTGCATTAGCAGGCAGATTCTCAACCACTGCGCCACCAGGGAAGCCCACGAAATGGTTTTTAAACTTCTCTATATAGAACTGGAGTTAATCTTTTTTTTCAAAAATAAATCTTACATGTATCCTCAATGTAAACAAAGTAAAATGGGGGCTTTGGGAAATATGTGAGGTTGCCAGAATTACTGTCAGAAACAGGAGTGGAGACTGGGGAGAAAGGGAAAAAGTGAAATAAGAAAAGGTCAGGAACGATACCATGATGAAAATATGCCATCAAAGAAGGAGAATAATAAACTCTGCTCTCAGTACTTTGGTTCCAATACATAAAGAAAAAAATAAGACTAGAATCGAGCTGCCCCAGTTGAGAGTTGGTGCAGGGGAATCTTGAACCAGGTCCCATGAAATGGCCTCCCTTACTTTTCTGGGCAGCCTTTCTACAGAACCTTTTTTTTTTCAGTTCTCCTGCTCAACAGATGAGGGTATTGAAATTCAGAAGGGTAGCATGATTTGCCCAGATCTCCCCAGGAGCTAATGGATGTGGTATCTAATTCCCTTCTCACACATCATCCACTGAGACGGTGTGGGAACCAGGAATATGTGCAGGTGTGGGTTGCAGTGTGTGGAAACACAGCTTTCCTTATTTTTGTACAACTCAGCTTAATTGTTCTTTCGAGCGCTCACTCTTCCAAGAAGCATAGAATTCTTTCCAATCTGTTGAGGGTCATTTCAATCAATTGATCTCCCTGAGTTGTGCCTATATCCCAGGAGAGGAGGAGTATGATGTGCCAGGGAATGAAGTCAAGGTGTTGTCCCCCATCCATGTTGGTATGTGCTAAAGGGTCTGCATGACTGTGAAGTCTTATAGATGTCAGTTCATTGCTGCCCTTCCTCTTCTAGCCGAACCCTGGTGCCTTCCAGGTTGGCTGCCTTCCAGCTGTTTTCATGACCACTCAGAGATGAGAGAAACATTTGGCTTCTCCTGGAGCCAAATGAAACCCAGAGAAAATCTCTGATGAGGCCTCAGTCTCATCTTCTTGGAGACCCTCTGTGGCCACCTCTCCTTAAAACTCCCCAGTGGTTCTGAGGGTGAGGGGGTGGTGGGTGACATGTCACTTCCCCAGGGTGGATCAGAGGAAGGAAGCATAGGTCTTCTAATTTCTCAGATTCTTCCAAATTGACCTGAGGTTTCTCTTGCACCCTAGCAGGGGGTTAAAATCCAGGCCCACTTCTCAGGGTCACTGGGAAGAAAGCTGTCCAGCTTCTGGCCTGGACATAGAAAATGTACCTCTTACCATCATTATTCACCGAGAACTATTGTTTATGGGATCAGCTCTGCAGGGCTTTTGAAGCTCAAAAATTCATTTCTCTCCCTTTGTGTTACACTAATGATTCTTTCAGACAATGAGTACTCTCTAATCTTGCTTCCATGGAGAATGGCCAGAGGATTAAAAGGAGTTATTAGAAATGAAAAACACATTGGTTGATATATTAA
The DNA here is from genome assembly GCF_002837175.3 of Physeter macrocephalus. NCBI lineage: Eukaryota > Metazoa > Chordata > Mammalia > Artiodactyla > Physeteridae > Physeter > Physeter macrocephalus. The sequence goes on from NC_041231.1 coordinate 21,030,467, forward strand.
AATATGACCCCATGGTGTGCACATCACATTAATAACTAACATCTGTAAACCATAAAATAATTTCCAAATTACTTCCTATTTAAAAGCCTTTTTTTTTTAGCATCTTTATTGGAGTAAAATTGCTTTACAGTGGTGTGTTAGTTTCTGCTGTATAACAAAGTGAATCAACTATACGTATACATATATCCCCATATCCCCTCCCTCTTGCATCTCCCTCCCACCCTCCCTATCCCACCCCTCTAGGTGGTCACAAAGCACCGAGCCTTTTAATTGAACGAAATCCTTTCGAAAGCACCACCACGTTTCTCATCCAAATTAAGAGAGACTATGAGTATAAAACTCATTGCAGAGTGCCTGGGACAGAGTAATGTTTGAGAAATATTTGTAGTTATTAATGAAATGATTATGATTTTCCCATGCGCTCAGCACTGGTGACTATGTTATTAGTCATTCCCGTGGACAACCCTGTACTAGTCCATCTTTGAACTCCTCCTCCTTCCCTATATGAAAAGTGACATCCCCTTGATCCTGAAATCTTTTGAAGTCTTCCTTTTTTATCTCTATCAAGGGAGAAGTCTCCAGGATAGCTGAAAACCACAGGTAGGACGCATACAGAATGCTTGATTTACTACTGGCCGAAAAAAAAGAAAAAGTAGACAGAAGTGGAATTGAATTGTGACTGTTAAAACTCTTGAAAGAAAATTGCAATAATGAGCTAAAAATCAACACTAAATATGTTACTTGGGGAAAACCTTGGGCAGCACAAACAGACAGCATTCTGCCCTTTCAAACACATTGGAGGGAGAAGACCTCTTTGATTTATTTTGTCATTTAATTTCCCTTCCATCTCTTGGCCTGAAGCCACAGATGCTGACGCTTCAAGCCTCTTAGGGGGATAATCAGAATTTTCTTCCTCTGCCCATTATTTTTCCTGTTGGCAGCATTCCCATAATAACAGCCTGATGAAAATGTGCTTTCTCTGTGGTTCCTCACTACCTCTGAGCAATCTCCGAGGGGGTTTGGTCGCCTTCTCTGGAAAAGGAGATCTAGGGGAAAGTTCAAATAGGTTTTGGAAAATCAGAGTTGGGTGGTTTTCTCCCTGACTGGGCATGCATGCTCACAATATGGTAGGCCGTCTTCAAAGTTGGGTCTCTTCAAAGATTTCATAGTGCTGGAGGGTGTTTGCCAAGACTCCCTTTCCCTGCCGCGGTTCTTTTTCCAAAAGGTCACAGAACTGGGAAGTTGTTTCCTTTTAAGATGCCACCCCAGAGAGAGGTTATTATCACATTAGACTAGTTCCTACTGCTAACGGAACACTTAGGAGTATCAGCTTGAAAAAGTTGCTTCTTTCTTGCATGTCATTTTGGGAAGACTCTCCATTTTTTTCTCCCACTGGGCTGTCACTCTACCCGTTGATGCCAATGATGCAGTCCGGATTTTTTGTTTGATATTAACCTGTTCAAATGTCTGCTTTGGTCATAAAAATTAACAGCATCTGTATTGTTAGAAGCAACAGAACAGAAGGATTGTGTAATGTCTTTAGCATTATACTTGATTGGTGTCCTATCCACCCAGTGTATTACTCTTCCTGGTGGCCCTGGAATCCTTCCTTCCAGTTATCCCTCAGTTTTTACTCATTCCCTCATATAATTCAACAGGTATCAGTACATATCTTCCATGAGATTGGTACCGTGCTAGGCCTCACAGGCGATCAGTCAGCACTAATGCAACAGACCCTGAATCTGAATAACAGGCTCTATTGAAAGATCAAAGCGCTATTTCTTAACCCTAAGCCCTGGTATTCTTGAGCTAGGTCCTGTTAGTATCATTCACTGCTAACTCCTCTACTTAATGATGCCTTTGTATGAATTATGTACTTTTATTTTTTTCCAAGCTAGAATCTGCTTTAGTCAATGCTTCACATAAATGACAGTGTTGATCAAAACATTTGCCCTAACTCACATAGAAGTAAGCATTTTTAACCGTAGAAATAGAACAGGAGCCTGATTTATCCATTTGCTTGAATTTGTTCTTCCTTACGGTTTGTCTCTTAACGGGGATGGGGATTAGTGAATGGAACAATACAGTTGTCCCAACTTTTTTTCATTAGCCAAGAAATAAATGGAATAAGTGAAAGCACAGGGGGTAAAGCAAAGCTGCTCTGCCTGAAGCTTCCAGAAGCCTCAGCAGGCCTGAGATAAGCCTGAGAAACAACAGCCCTGCCCAGGAAAGCGGGGAAGACATTGATGGCTAGAAAGGTACCAGATGGGAGCTAGGAGACCTGAATTTCTAACCTGTCGTCATTTAATACTTTACTAACCTTAGGAACATCCTCTATGTTTTAATTCTCTCCTGCATAAAATATTGGTGTTGATGATAATAAGAGCACCAACCTCAAAAGTGTTTATTATTTTTTTGGTGAGTATTAAGCGAGACGATACATGCAAGGGTTTAGAACAGCTCCTGATACATAATAAACCCTGAATGAATATTAGCTGTGTGGTCGGTATTAGGGCTCTTTGTCAAATAGTTCCTACTCTCTGCCTTTTGGAAAAAGTCCAGTTGAATATCACGGTCCCCTGTGGTTGGAAGATGCCATGTAACTATTTTCAGCCAATGAGAAGTGATAGAATTAACTTTCCAGCAAAGCATTTGTTTCCTAGAGTGAGACCCTCCAGTGTTCTCTTTTTCTTTCTTCCAGGTAATATTCTGTTTTGTGGCAGCTTCAGCAGCCTAGATCCTGGAATGAGGATGCAAGAGCTGAGCTCCCAGCCAGCTAGCGGTGGACACGTGAGTGAAAAACGGATCTTTACTATTTTATGCCGCTGAGATTTTAGGGTTGTTTGTTACCACAGCATAAATGAGCACATCCTGACTGATGAAACTATAATTCTGATCATCTTCTTATTAATGAGATAGAAAAGGAGAGAACCAGATTTTATCATAATTGTGTTAACGTACAAGTCTACTTATTACTTTTTGAAAAACTGACTTTATTGAGATGTAATTCGCATGCTCTACAATTCACCCATTTAAAGTGTACATTTCAGTGGCTTTTAGTGTATTCACAGTTGTGTGCAATCACTACCACAGTCAAATTTAGAACATTTTCATCACATCACCATAAAACTCTGTACCCTTTAACTATCACCATCTAATTCCACCCCCCCTCCCACTTAGGTTGCTGTAAGAAACCACTAAGCAACTTTCTGTAGATTTCCATATTCTGGACATTTTATATGGATGGAATCATGTGGTATGCAGTCTTTTGTTACTGGCTTCTTTCATTTGGTAAGATGTTTTCAAGATTCATTCCTTGTAGCATGTATCAACACTTCATTACTTTTTATGGTGGAATAATATTATACCATATAGATGTACCACATTTTATTTATCTTTTGGTCCATTGATGGGCATTTGTGTTGTTTCAACATTTTGGCTATTATGCATAATGCTAATATGAACCTCTGTGTACAGGTTTTTGTGTGGATGTATGTTTTCGTATCTCTTGAGTCTATACCTAGGTGAGGAATTGCTGCGTCAAAAGATAATTCTGTGTTTCATCATTTGAGGAACTGCCAGACTATTTTCCAAAGTGGCTGCACCATTTTACACTCCCACCACCATTTTGCACCACTTCACATTTTTTCCAACATTTGTTGCTATCTGACTTTTTGATTCCGGCCTTCCTACAGGATATGAGGTGGCATTTCATTTGCTCATTTGTATATCTTGGAGAAATACCAGCTCGGATCCTTTGCCTATTTTTAACTGGGTCATTTATCTTTTTATTATCGAGTTGTGAGGATTCTTTATAGATACTGGATATGACTCCCTATTGATTATACGATTTGCAAATATATTCTCTCATTTAATCTTTTCACTTTCTTGATGGTCTCCTTTGAAGCAAAAAAAGTTATTTTAATTTTGACGATGTTCAGTTATCTTCATTTTTCTTTTATTGTTCATGTTTTGGTGTCATATCTAAGAATGCTTCGCCAAAGGCAAAGCCATGAAGAATTACCACTCTGTTTACTTTTAACAGTGTTACAGTTTTAGCTTTTACATTTAGGTCGTTGATTCAAGGTCTATTTGTTTATGCTTAATCAATTTTTAAAAGGTCTTATAGGATATAATTGATACATAGTAAGCTTTATGTATTTAATGTGTACAATTGTATAAATTTGGACATATGCATACATACGTATACCTCCATGAAACCATTACCACTTCACGATAAGGAATATATCCATCACACCCAAAAGACTCCTCATACCCTTCTGTAATCCTTCTCTTCCATATTTCCCCATCCTACATCCCCAAGCCACCACTGCTTTGATTTCTCTCAATATAGACTGGTTTAAATTTTTATGCAAAAAAATTTTTCTATGCAAAAGAATCTTACAATATGTACTTTTTTTCTTTTAAAAATTGTGATAAAATATAGATAACTTTACCATTTTAACCAATTTGAAGTGTACAGTTTTGTGGCATTAATTACATTCAAATTAGTGTGTAGCCATCACCACCATCCATCTCTGGAGTTATTTACATCTTTCCTAACTGAAGCTCTGTACCCATTGAACGATAACTCCTGATTTCTCTTTCCCCTCAGTCCCTAGCCACCATTCTGCTTTGTTTTTTATGAATTTGACCACTTTAGTTATTTCATGTAAGTGGAATCATGCAGTGTGTGTCCTTTTGTGACTGGCTTTTTTCATATGTCATAATGTCGTCTAGGTTCATCCATGTTGCAGCATGTTTCCAATTACATTTCAAGACTAAATAATATTCCATTGCATGGATATATCACATTTTGTTCATTTGTTCATCTGTTAAAGGACACGGGTGGATTCCAACTTTTGGCTGTTGTGAATAATGCTATTATGAACTTAAGTGTACTGATATCTGTTCATGTCTCTGCTTTCAGTTCTTTTGATGATATACCCAGAAGTGGAATTGCTGGATCATACAATAATTCTATGTTTAATTTTTTGAGGAAGCTTTATATTGTTTTCCATAGTGGCTGCATCATTTTACCTTCCCGTCAGCAATACACAAAAGTTCCAATTTCTTCACATCCTCACCAACACTTATTTTCCATTTCTCTTTGTTTTTATAACAGCCATGCTAATCGGTGTGAAGTGGTATCTCATTGCATTTTTGATGCTCATTTTCGTAACGATTAGAGACGTTGAGCATTTTTTCGTGTGCTAATTGTCCATTTGTATATCTTCTCGGATAAATGTCTATTCAAGTCCTTTGCTCATTTTTAAATCAGGTTGTTTTCGGTTAAAATTTTTTATGTATTTGGGCTATTAATCCTTTGTCAGAAATATGATTTGCCAATATTTTTCTCCCATTCATGGGTTGTTTTTCACTCTGTTGATAGTATCTTTCAATGCACAAAAGTTTCTAATTTTGATGAAGTCCCATTTATTATTTTTCTTTTATTGGCTGTGCATTTGGTGTCATATGCAAGAAATTATTTCCAAATTCAGTATTGTGAAACTTTCCCCCACATTTTCTTGTGACTTTTATAATTTTCACTCTTATGTTTAGGTCTTTGATGCATGTTGAGTTAATTGTTGTATATGGTGTAAGATAACAGTTTCATTCTTTCACATGTGGATGTTGTTTGCCCCACATCATTTATTGAAAAGAGTATGTACTTTTCTTTCACTCAGCATAACTATTTGGTATTCATCCATGATAAATTTATTGCATTCATCAATAGTTCATTTCTTATTATTCCATTGTATGGATATGTAGCAATTTGTTTATTCATTCACCTATTGATGGGAGTTTGGAATGTTTCCAGTTTTTGGCTATTACAAAGAAAGCTGCTGTGAACATAGATGTATGAATATACGCTTTGAAATCTCCTGGGTAAAGACCTAGGAGTAGAATGGCTAGATCATGTGGTAGCTATACGTTGAACTTTTCGTTGCTTAATTTTACATTCTCACCAGCAGTGGATGAGAATTCCAGTTGCCTTACAGCCATGTGCGATGGTAAGACCTTTTAATTTTAGTCATTCTGAAAAGTGTATATATCATTGTGCCTTTAATTTGCATTTCACTAATGACTGATGATGTGTCGTATCATTTCATGTTCTTGTTTACCATTCGTATATTTTCTTCCGTGAAGCGTCTGTTCATAATTTTTGCCCGTATTTTAAATCAGGTTTTCTTTTTCTGAGAATTGTTTATATATTTTGGATATACATCTTTTATTAAATATGTGCTTTGCAAATATTTTCTCCCAGTCTGCGGCTTTGTCTTTTCATTCCCTAAACAGTGTTTTTTGAAAACACTTTTTAATTCTGAAGATGGCCACTTGATCAATTTGTTCTTTGCGAATCATGCTTTTGGTGTAATATCTGAGAAATGTTTGCCTAACCTAAGGACACAAAGATTTTCCTCCACGTTTTCTTCTAGAAACTTTACAGTTTTAGGTTGAGCATTTATTTTCTGAGTTAATATTTGTATATGGTTGAAGATAAGGCATTTTCCATCCAGATATCCAAATGTTTCAGTATTATTTGTTGAAAAACTCTTCTTCCTCCTCTGAATTTGCCATGCATCTTTGTCAGAAATAAATTGTCCTTATATGCATGGGTGTATTTCTGAAATCTCTACTCTGTACCATTGATCTGTTTGTCTAACGTGATGCTAATACTACAATGTCTCAATTACTGTAGTTTTTAATAAGTGTTTAAATCAAGTAATGTTAGTTCCCCAAATTTGTTCTTTTTCCAAGTTGTTTTGGGTATTCTAGGTCCTTTGCATTTCCATACACATTTTAGAATAATTTTGCCATTTTCAAAATAAAAAAGCATCCTGGGATTTTGATTAGGATTTTCAATTATCGAGAGTGGTATTAAAATCTCCCATTAGAGTTGTGGATTTGTTTTTCCTTGCAGTTCTATAGTTTTTGCTTCAATTGCTTTGAAGCTCTGTTATTAGGTGCATAAACACTTTGGATTATTTTGCTTGCTTGATAAATTGATCCCTTAATCATTATGAAATGAACTTTATCCCTGGAAAGATTCTTTGCTCTGAAATCTAATTTGTCTGAGATTAGTACAGCCCCCTTTGCTTCCCTTTGATTAATGTTAGCATAGTATGTATTTAACATCTTTTAATTTTTTTTTCTTTTTTTTTTTTTTTTTTTTTTTTTTTTTGCGGTACGCGGGCCTCTCAGTGTTGTGGTCTCTCCCGTTGCGGAGCACAGGCTCCGGACGCGCAGGCTCAGCGGGCACGGCTCACGGGCCCAGCCGCTCTGCGGCATGTGGGATCCTCCCGGACCGGGACACGAACCCGTGTCCCCTGCATCGGCAGGCGGACTCTCAACCACTGCACCACCAGGGAAGCCCCCATCTTTTAATTTTAATTTATGTGTCCTTATATATTTAAGGTGCATTTCTTCTGAGCATCTTATAGTTGGCTCTTGCTTTTGTCACCAATTTGACAATCTCTGCATTTTAAGTGGAGATTAAAGGCATTTTAACATTTGATGTGATTACATTTTAATTTTTCATCTTGCCATTAGTTTTCTATTCGAAACATCAGGTTTTTGTTTCCTTTCCCACATTTTCTTCCTTCTTTTGGATCACATGTTTATTTTTTAAATTGTACTTTGCCTCTTTTATCAGCTTATTAGCTTAAAGTTTGGGGTGGATATTTTACTGGTTGCTTTAGGATTTATAGTATGTACTTTTAACTTGCCGCTGTTTAACTTCAAGTAATGGTGCTGCATTTCACATATTAAAAACCTTTTAATTAGATACTTCAGTTTCTCTCCTCTTTGCCTTTGTGTTACTGCTGTCACATATTTTTCCTTTACAAATGTTATAAACCTCACACGCATTGTGATTACTTTTGTCTAAATACTTAATTATCATTTAAAGAGGTTTAAATAATAAGAAAATATCTTGTATATTGACCCATATAGTTAGCATTTCCAGCGCTCTTTATTCCTTTTTGTACATCCATATATCCATTGGGTATCATTTTCCTTCTGCCTAATGGACTTCCTTTAACATAACTTGTAATGCAACTCTGACGATAGGGAATTATTTCAGCTCTGTATGCCTGAAAAGTCTCTATTGCACTTTCACTTTTTTTTTTTTTTTTTGGTGGTACGCGGGCCTCCCCCAGCCGCGGCCTCTCCCGCCGCGGAGCACAGGCTCCGGACGCGCAGGCCCAGCGGCCACTGCTCACGGGCCCAGCCGCTCCGCGGCACGCGGGATCCTCCCGGACCGGGGCGCGAACCCGGCTCCCCTGCATTGGCAGGCGGACGCGCAACCACTGCGCCACCAGGGAAGCCGCACTTTCACTTTTAAAAGATATTTTTACTGGATATAGTTCTACTTTCTGGGTTGATAGTTTTTTTCTTTTCTTTCAGTACTTTGCAAATGTTACTCTACTGTTTTGTATTATTTTCAATGCGAAATATGCCATTTCCTCATTTTATTTGTAGATGTAGCACATCTTTTTTCTCTGGCTGCTTTTCAAATTTTTCTTTATAACTCCTACTTTTAAGCAACTTGATTATGATGTGCCTTGGTGAGATTTTCTCCATGTTCCTTACTTTGGGGTTTTGTTGAGGTTCTTGGATCCATGGTTTTATCATTTTCAACAAATATGGAAACTTTTAGCCATTGTTTATTCAAATATTTTTTCTCTGTCACCCTTCTCTTTTTACAGACTCCAACTACACATATATTAGGCTGCTTAAATTTGTCCCACAGCTCAATAATGCTCTGTTCATTTTTTAAAATCATTTTTCTTTGTGTATTCCATTTCAGATACTTTATATTGCTGTATCTTCAAGTACACTTACCTTTTGCCCCCAGCAATGATGAATCATCCACTAATACCATTCAGTGCATTTTTCATCTCAGGATTATAGTTTTCACTTCTAGAAGTTAGATTTGAGTTTTTAAGTATTCCATGTATTACCCAACTTTTCAAATATAGGGAATACAGTTATACTAACTGTTTTAATATTTTTATCTGCTAATCCCAACAACTATGTCAGTTCTGATACAATTTTGGTCCTTTGATTTTTCTCCTCATGATTGTCTCATTTTTCTACATCTTTGCATTCCTGATAATTTTTGATAAGATATCAGGCATTTTTAATTTTATCTTGTGGGCTACTGGATATTTTATATTCCTATAAATATTCTTAAGTTTTGTTTTTTTTTAAACACCTTTATTAGAGTATAATTGCTTTACAATGGTGTGTTAGTTTCTGCTTTATAACGAAGTGAATCAGTTATACATATACATATGTCCCCATATCTATTCCCTCTTGCAGCTCCCTTCCTCCCACCCTCCCTATCCCACCCCTCTAGGTGGTCACAAACACCGAGCTGATCTTCCTGTGCTATGCGGCTGCTTCCCACTAGCTATCTATTTTACGTTTGGTAGTGTATATATGTCCATGCCACTCTCTCACTTTGTCCCAGCTTACCCTTCCCCCTCCCCATATCCTCGAGTCCATTCTCTAGTAGGTCTGCATCTTTATTCCCATCTTGCCCCAAGGTTCTTCTGACCAATTGTTTTTTTCTTTTTTTAGATTCCGTATACATGTGTTAGCATATGGTATTTGTTTTCTCCTTCTGACTTACTTCACTCTGTATGACAGTCTCTAGGTCCATCCACCTCACTACACATAACTCAGTTTCGTTCCTTTTCATGGCTGAGTAACATTCCATTGTATATGTGTGCCACATCTTCTTTATCCATTCATCTGTTGATGGACGCTTAGGTTGTTTCCATGTCCTGGCTATTGTAAATAGAGCTGCAATGAACATTTTGGTACATGACTCTTTTTAAATTATGGTTTTCTCAGGGTATATCATGTGTTTGTTGCCAATCTGTATATCTTCTTTGGAGAAATGTCTTTTTAGGTCTTCTGCCCATTTTAGGACTGGGCTGTTTGTTTTTTTAGTATTGAGCTGCATGAGCTGCTTGTATGTTTTGGAGATTAATCCTTTGTCAGTTGCTTCATTTGCAACTATTTTCTCCCATTCTGGGGGTTGCCTTTTGGTCTTGTTTATGGTATCCTTTGCTGTGCAAAAGATTTTAAGTTTCATTAGGTCCCATTTGTTTATTTTTGTTTTTATTTCC
>NC_041231.1:21040990-21042256 GCF_002837175.3 Physeter macrocephalus
GTATATTCTTGCCTCCTTTATCAAAGATAAGGTGACCATATGTGAGTGGGTTTATCTCTGGGCTTTCTATCCTGTTCCATTGATTTATATTTCTCTTTATGTGCCAGTACCATACTGTCTTGATTACTGTAGCTTTGTAGTATAGTCTGAAGTCAGGGAGCCTGATTCCTCCAGCTCCGTTTTTTTTTCTCAAGATTGCTTTGGCTATTCGGGGTCTTTTGTGTTTCCATACAGATTGTGAAACTTTTTGTTCTAGTTCTGTGAAAAATGCCAGTGGCAGTTTGATAAGGATTGCATTGAATCTGTAGATTGGTTTGGGTAGGATAGTCATTTTCAAAATATTGATTCTTCCAATCCAAGAACATGGTATATCTCTCCATCTGTTTGTATCATCTTTAATTTCTTTCATCAGTGTCTTATAATTTTCTGCATACAGGTCTTTTGTCTCCTTAGGTAGGTTTATTCCTAGATATTCTTTCTGTTGCAATGGTAAATGGGAGTGTTTTCTTAATTTCACTTTCAGATTTTTCATCATTAGTGTATAGGAAGGCAAGAGATTTTGGTGCATTAATTTTGTATCCGGCTACTTTACCAAATTCATTGATCAGCTCTAGTAGTTTTCTGGTAGCATCTATAGGATTCTCTATGTATAGTATCATGTCATCTGCAGACAGTGACAGTTTTACTTCTTCTTTTCCGATTTGGATTTCTTTTATTTCTTTTTCTTCTCTGATTGCTATGGCTAAAACTTCCAGAACTATGTTGAATAACAGTGGTGAGAGTGGGCAACCTTGTCTTGCTGTTATATTTTGGAAGGGTTTGAGAAGGATCGGTGTTAGCTCTTCTCTAAATGTTTGATAGAATTCGCCTGTGAAGTCATCTGGTCCTGGGCTTTTGTTTGTTGGAAGATTTTTTTTTTGGCGGTACACGGGCCTTCTCACTGTTGTGGCCTCTCCTATTGTGGAGCACAGGCTCCAGACGCGCAGGCCCAGCAGCCATGGCCCGCGGGCCCAGCTGCTCCACGGCATGTGGGATCTTCCCGGAACAGGTCATGAACCCACGTCCCCTGCATTGGCAGGCAGACTCTCAACCACTGCGCCACCAGGGAAGCCCTGTTGGAAGATTTTTATTCACAGTTTCAATTTCAGTGCTTGTGATTGGTGTGTTTATATTTTCTATTTCTTCCTGGTTCAGTCTCGGCATGTTGTGCATTTCTAAGAATTTGTCCATTTCTTCCAGGTTGTCCATTTTATTGGCATAGGGTTG
>NC_041231.1:21042337-21123988 GCF_002837175.3 Physeter macrocephalus
TCTCCTTTTTCATTTCTAATTCTATTGATTTGAGTCTTCTCCCTTTTTTTCTTGATGAGTCTGGCTAATGGTTTATCAATTTTGTTTATCTTCTCAAAGAACCAGCTTTTAGTTTTATTGATCTTTGCTATCGTTTCCTTCATTTCTTTTTCATTCATTTCTCATCTGATCTTTATGATTTCTTTTCTTCTGCTAACTTTGGGGTTTTTATTTTTTGTTTTTTTTTTTCTCTAATTGCTTTAGGTGTCAGGTTAGGTTGTTTATTTGAGATGTTTCTTGTTTCTTAAGTTAGGATTTTATTGCTATAAACTTCCCTCTTAGAACTGCTTTTGCTGCATCCCATAGGTTTTGGGTGATGGTGTTTTCATTGTCATTTGTTTCTAGGTATTTTTTGATTTCCTCTTTTATTTCTTCAGTGATGTCTTGGTTATTAAGTAGAGTGTTGTTTAGCCTCCATGTTTTTGTGTTTCTTACAGACTTTTTCCTGTAATTGATATCTAGTCTCATAGCTTTGTGGTCGGAAAAGATACTTGATACAATTTCAATTTTCTTAAATTTACCAAGGCTTGATTTGTGACCCAAGATATGCTCTCTCCTGGAGAACATTCCATGAGCGCTTGAGAAGAATGTGTTTTCTGTTGTTTTTGGAAGAAATGTCCTATAAATATCAATTCAGTCCATCTTGTTTAATGTATCATTTAAAGCTGTGTTTCCTTATTTATTTTCATTTTGGATGATCTGTCCATTGGTGAAAGTGGGGTGTTAAAGTCCCCTACTATGATTGTGTTACTGTTGATTTCCCCTTTTATGGCTGTTAGTATTTGCCTTATGTATTGAGGTGCTCCTATGTTGGGTGCATAAATATTTACAATTGTTATATCTTCTTCATGGATCGATCCCTTGATCATTATATAGTGTCCTTCTTTGTCTCTTGTTATAGTTTTTACTTTAAAGTCTATTTTGTCTGATATGAGAATTGCTACTCCAGCTTTCTTCTGATTTCCATTTGCATGGAATATCTTTTTCCATCCCCTCACTTTCAGTCTGTATGTGTCCCTAGGTCTGAAGTGGGTCTCTTGTAGACAGCATATATACAGGCCTTGTTTTTGTATCCATTCAGCCAGTCTGTATCTTTCGGTTGGAGCATTTAATCCATTTACATTGAAGGTAATTATCGATATGTATGTTCCTCTTACCATTTTCTTAATTGTTTTCAGTTTATAATTTTACGTTTTTTCCTTCTCTTGTGTTTCCTGCCTAGAGAAGTTCCTTTAGCATTTGTTGTAAAGCTGGTTTGGTGGTGGTGAATTCTCTTAGCTTTTGCTTGTCTGTAAAGGTTTTAATTTCTCCATCAAATTTGAATGAGATCCTTGCTGGGTAATCTTGGTTGTAGGTTTTTCTCCTTCCTCACTTTAAATATGTCCTGCCACTCCCTTCTGGCTTGCAGAGTTTCTGCTGAAAGATCAGCTGTTAACCTTGTGGGGATTCCCTTACGTGTTATTTGTTCTTTTTCCCTTGCTGCTTTTAATATTTGTTCTTTGTATTTAATTTTTGATAGTTTGATTAATATGTGTCTTGGCATGTTTCTCTTTGGATTTATTCTGTATGGGACTCTCTGTGCTTCCTGGACTTGATTAACTATTTCCTTTCCCATATTAGGGAAGTTTCAACTATAATCTCTTCAAATATTTTCTCAGTCCCTTTCTTTTTCTCTTCATCCGGGACCCCTATAATTCGAATGTTGCCGCATTTAATTTTGTCCCAGAAGTCTCTGAGACAGTCCTCAATTCTTTTCATTCTTTTTTCTTTATTCTGCTCTGCAGTAGTTATTTCCACTATTTTATCTTCCACATCACTTATCCGTTCTTCTTCCTCAGTTATTCTGCTATTGATCCCTTCTAGAGAATTTTTAATTTCACTTATTGTGTTGTTCATCGTTGCTTGTTTCCTCTTTACTTCTTCTAGGTCCTTGTTAAAATTTTCTTGTATTTTCTCCATTCTATTTCAAGATTTTGGATCATCTTTACTCTCATTATTCTGAATTCTTTTTCAGGTAGACTGCCTATTCCCTCTTCATTTGTTAGGTCTGGTGGGTTTTTGCCTTGCTCCTTCATCTGCTGTGTGTTTTTCTGTCTTCTCATTTTGCTTAACTTACTGTGTTTGAGGCCTCCTTGTTGCAGGCTGCAGGTTCGTAGTTTCCATTGTTTTTGTCGTCTGTCCCCAGTGGCTAAGGTTGGTTCAGTGGGTTGTGTAGGCTTTCTGGTGGAGGGGACTAGTGCCTGTGTTCTGGTGGATGAGGCTGGATCTTGTCTTTCTGGTGGGCAGGTCCATGTCTGGTGGTGTGTTTTGGGGTGTCTGTGACCTTATTATGATTTTAGGCAGCCTCTCTGCTCATCGGTGGGGTTGTGTTCCTGTCTTGCTAGTTGTTGGGCATAGGGTGTCCAGCACTGTAGCTTGCTGGTCATTGAGTGGAGCTGGGTTTTGGCGTTGAGATGGAGTTCTCTGGGAGATTTTTGCCATTTGATATTATGTTGGTCTGGGAGGTCTCTTGTGGACCAGTGTCTTGAACTCGGCTCTCCCACCTCAGTGGCACAGCCCTGATGCCTGGGTGGAGCACCAAGAGCCTGTCCTCCACACGGCTCAGAATAAAAGGGAGGAAAAAGAAGAAAGAAAGAATGAAGAAGATAAAATAAAATTAAGTAAAATAAAATAAAGTTATTAAAATAAAAAACAAAAGATAATTATTAACAAAAAAAAAATTTTTAAGGAAAATATCCTAACCAAAACAAAACAAATGGACAGACAGAACCCTAGGACAAACGGTAAGAGCAAAGCTATACAGACAAAATCACACACAGAAGCATACACCTACACACTCACAAAAGGAGAAAAAGGGGAAAAAAAAAATATCGTTGCTCCCAAAGTCCACCTCCTCAATTTGGGATGATTCGTTGTCTGTTCAGGCGTTCCACAGATGCAGGGTACATCAAGTTGATTGTGGAGATTTAATCCACTGCTCCTGAGGCTGCTGGGAGAGATTTCCCTGTCTCTTCTTTGTTCGCACAGCTCCCGGCGTTCAGCTTTGGGTTTGGCCCAGCCTGTGTGTGTAGGTCGCCGGAGGGCTTCTGTTCTTCGCTCAGACAGGACGGGGTTAAAGGAGCAGCTGATTCAGTGGCTCTGGATCACTGAGGCCGCGGGGACGGAGGGGTACGGATGCGGGGCGAGCCTGCGGTGGCAGAGGCTGGCGGGATGTTGCACCAACCTGCGTTGCGCTGTGTGTTCTCCCGGAGAAGTTGAGTTGTCCCTGGATCCTGGGACCCTGGCAGTAGCGGGCTGCACAGGCTCCTGGGAGGGGAGGTGTGGAGAGTGACCTGTGCTCACACACAGGCTTCTTGATCACTGCAGCAGCAGCCTTAGCGTCTCATGCCCGTCTCTGGGGTCTGCACTGATAGCCGTGGCTCGCGCCCGTCTCTGAAGCTCCTTTAAGTAGCGCTCTGAATCCCCTCTCCTCGTGCACCAGGAAACAAAGTGGCAAGAAAAAGTCTCTTGTCTCTTCGGCAGCTCCAGACTTTTCCCAGACTCCCTCCCGGCCAGCTGTGGAGCACTAATCCCTTCAGGCTGTGTTCACGCCGCCAACCCCAGTCCTCTCCCTGCGATCCGACTGAAGCCCGAGCCTCAGCTCTCAGGCCCCGCCCGCCCCGGCAGGTGAGCAGACAAGCCTCTCGGGCTGGTGAGTGCCGGTTGGCACCGATCCTCTGTGCGGGAATCTCTCCGCTTTGCCCTCCACACCCCTGTTGCTGCGCTCTCCTCCATGGTTCCGAAGCTTCCCCCACTCTGCCACCCCTGTCTCCGCCCGCGAAGGGGCTTCTAGTGTGTGAGAACCTTTCCTCCTTCACAGCTCCCTCCCAGAGATGCAGGTCCCGTCCCTATTCTTTGTCTCTGTTTTTTCTTTTGTCTTTTGCCCTACCCAGGTACGTGGGGAGTTTCTTGCCTTTTGGGAGGTCTGAGGTCTTCTGCCAGCATTCAGTAGGTGTTCTGTAGGAGTTGTTCCAAATGTAGATGTATTTCTGATGTGCCTGTGGGGAGGAAGGTGATCTCCGCGTGTTACTCTTCCGCCATCTTGAAGCTCCTCCTTTAAGCTGTGTTTTGATATGCAATTCACTTGTTTGGAAAGCATTTAACTTTTTTTTCTGTTTCCGTTTTTAACAGGGTTAATTATTACCCATTACTAGGGCAAGACTCTTGTGATTTGCTCTACCCAATGCCCTGTGAATTTTGAGTTTTCCCTATCTGGCTGGAGAGAATAGAGTATTCTTGGCCCTGCCTGTGTTCTATGAGGTCTGCTGCCAGCATTCAGTAGGTGTTCTGTAGGAGTTGTTCCAAATGTAGATGTATTTCTGATGTGCCTGTGGGGAGGAAGGTGATCTCCGCGTGTTACTCTTCCGCCATCTTGAAGCTCCTCCTTTAAGCTGTGTTTTGATATGCAATTCACTTGTTTGGAAAGCATTTAACTTTTTTTTCTGTTTCCGTTTTTAACAGGGTTAATTATTACCCATTACTAGGGCAAGACTCTTGTGATTTGCTCTACCCAATGCCCTGTGAATTTTGAGTTTTCCCTATCTGGCTGGAGAGAATAGAGTATTCTTGGCCCTGCCTGTGTTCTATGCACTATAAAGGTGCTCTGCGCCTTTCAGGTGATCTTTGCTGGGTTTCTGGTAGTTTCCTCACACACTGCATAAATAAGTCCGCTACTGGATACTTGAGAGTGATTCCCTGCAGTTCTCTGAATACTTTCTCTGTGTAGACCCCTCCTCCCTGGTACTCTACCAACTCTAGCAGCTTTGCTTCCCCCAGACTCTCAGCTTTGTCTCTTCACCTGGAGAGTCCACGAGGTTCTGCCTCAGGTCTTCCTTGTATTGTGGCTTGGAAACTCTCAAGTCAGTTGGGTAGGTCAATTGCAGGGCTAGCCTCATTTTTTCTATATTTCCAGAATCACTTTCCTTCATTGCCTGATGTTCAATGTCTTTGAAAAGCGTTGGTTCATATATTTTATTTGGTTTTTCCGTTATTTCAGGTGGGAAGATAATTATAGTCCCAGTTACTTCACATCAGTTGGAAACAGAAGTCCCTCTGTGACTCCATTTTTGATTAACTAAAACATGCACTGATTTCTCGTGGCAGACCTTAGAAACATTTGTGCGCTCTTTATGAGCAGAAAGATTTGCCAAAAGCAGTCAACATAAATTTCCCTTAATATACAAAATGGCAATGTAATCTGTCTCTCACTAAGATACCCACGTGTTTTTAGTATTTAATATTGCATTAAAAAAGAAGTCGATTTTCAGGAACATAATAAGCACAAAGTCTTCCTGTTTATCCTCCATAGTATTTTGTCATCCTGGGGAAGGTTTAAGTATTCTGTCCCCTCCACACATTCCCAGCCTCTTGATCTACCCCTGTGGGTCTCCTATAGGCCACCACCCTTGAAATTTTACAAGCGAGTTTGTTGACAGAATGCCAGTACCCTGCTCTACCTAGATGGTAGTGTTAGTTTGAGGGCACTGAATACCGGGACTTCCTCCAATTTATCACAGTTAAACACCTGTGCTAAATAAGTTGCATAGCTCCACTGCGGGTTTCAAGCCACGAAATGGTAACTGTCAAACTTTCTCTTTCATTTAATGGGATAAATGGTGTGAGGGCCCTCCAGATGTTGTTTAAAGATAATGTATGATATTTTGAGCAGGGAGGTCCTCTGGAGGCTTTTCAGACCTTGGCTAATCCTCCTCTTACATCTTCTGTGCTGTTTCTCTGACAGGATGACTCTATGCTTAAATGCTGAGATTCTGCATCACTACTTAAATTTCTATTTTTATATTGTGGCAAACCTGCCCTATGTTGTTCCAGGAAAGGCAGAGAAATTGCATATGATATATATATTTTTTGATATTTTTATATCTTTTTTTTGGCTGTGTTGGGTCTTCGTTGCTGCGCGCAGGCTTTCTCTAGTTGTGGTGAGTGGGGGCTACTCTGTTGCAATGTACGGGCTTCTCCTTGTGGTGGCTTCTTTTGTCGCGGAGCCAGGCTCTAGGCATGCGGACTTCAGTAGTTGTGGCACATGGGCTCAGTAGTTGTGGCTCGCAGGCTCTAGAGCATAGGGTCCATAGTTGCGGTGCACAGCCTTAGTTGCTACATGGAACGTGGGATCTTTCCAGACCAGGGATTGAACCCGTGTCCCCTGCATTGGCAGGAGGATTCTTAACCACTGCGCCACCAGAGAAGTCCCTGCATATGATATTGAATGAGGATTAAGGACATGGGTTTGGATATCTGACAGGGCCAGATTGAAGTCCCAACTATTTCCCTTACCAGCTGTGTGACCCTGGGTCTGTTACTAAAGATATATGGCCCACAATTTCCATCCACTCCCCTTTAAAAAAAAGAAATAACACAAGACTTTTGTGTAAGCAAGATAATGAACGTGAAAAAGGTTGAGTACAATACCTGCCAACGGAAATGCTCGGTAAACATTCTGATACTCAATAAGTCGGTAATGATGATAAGTCCTGCCTCATTGTCACCACCCTTTATAATAATTCTCAGCACAAGGGTTACTTTCAGAGTCTGATGGGCCATCCGTTTTTCAGCAGCTGATACATTATCTCACTGTTCTCAGCCAGATATCTCAAATTGGTGGTCCACAGGCAAGTTGCATGTCGTTTGTAAACAAAATTAAGAAAAAGGTGATTTCCTATAAAATCCAGATTTCAATAAAAATTCAGATATCTGGCCTCTCTTAAATAGTTGGAATGTCTTTTAGTTGTAGACCCATGATTCCACATGTTTTAGTAAGTGGTAACTGTGAACTAGTTATCACATTCAGCAGGGCAATGCTTGTCAATGTGCCAGGACCCCTCCTTCCCACTTACCTTCCCCATACTGAATTGAGTGTCACCCAGCACAGGGACTCCTCATTTTCCTTCCTGTTCCTTGTTTTATTTGTGACCCTGCATGAGATTGCTTGTTCTCCCTAAATGAGATGCACTAATGTTCACAAAGTATTTAGAATAGAGGCTGATATAAAGAACAGGATTTCTGTAAATGGCTTTTGCCCTGGAGCATAATGAAATTATTCGTGGAGCATTTCTGGGCATTCTGCTTTTTGGTTGTTTGAGCGAAGACCACAGGTTGTCACCAAACAGGAATTCTGCCTTGTTTCTCTAGCATAAAACCCCTAGTGTGAGCTGGGCTCTTTGCTGAACACAATAAAAACTCCAAGTATCCCTTTCAGTTTGGTATGGTAGTTTGAATAAATGGAAGACGTTTGTGTAGTTTTTGGGTAACATCAGTAAAGAAGGAGGCATGCCCCTCTCCTGCCCTTTATTATCTTCTTGGGGCCAAACTAGGGGTATGATGGCTGGAGTTGGAGCAGCCATCTTGTAGTATGAGGTAGAAGGCAAGAGTTGAGGATGATGAAACAACAAATTAAAGGGCACCTGGATTCCTGGTGCTCTTTGTGCCAACTTACCTGTCCTAGACTACCTACATTTATATCAGAGAAGTGTATATTTCAGTCATGTTTATGTATGCCACCATTATTTAGGGATTTCTGTCACTCACAGATGAACTTAATCCAAACCAATACTATTATATTGATATGACATGTTTAATATCAACTATTATGTTGATGTTTTCTATATAACTTACCGAAACTAGAATGAGTACCTCAGAAATTTCACAAACATTAATTATGTCTTCCATGTGGCTTTTCTTCATAGAAATATTTCACATACTTTTTTTATAATCTAAAATATTTATTTTATCATCTCTTCTCATTAATTCTACTTTAAGTATATTAAATTTTATTGTATTTTAGTGTTGTATATTTATTGTACTGTATTTTTATAACAGATTTGTTGAGATATAATCCACATACCATAGAATTTACTCATTTAACACATATAATTCACAGTTTTTAGTATGTTCATAAAGTTGTGCAAACATCACCAGAATCAGTAGGACATGTCACTTCCACTTGCTTTCCATTGGCTCGAGCAAGTCATATAGCCTTGGGTAAGAAAGCCTCCTGTAGAAAGGGGTCTCTTACTGAAAGGCAAACACTTTGAAGAATAATGCAATCTAACACACATATTATTGCCACTAGATGGCTATCAGGGGCCATAGTGATCAGAGCATGTGTGGTAGAAGTGTTGAGACTTAAGTAGGTTTTATATAAATTTTTGAGTTGGATTTGCTGTTAGAAGGAAATGGCATCGAAGAAAAATATTTTCTTTGTAAGTTAAAGTAGAGATGAAGAAAATTAACAAGTCAGATTGAATAAAAGTAAGGAAAGTATTCATACAAGAGAGGAAAATAATTTTTTGACTTGGGAGTGGTAAGTTAGGATGTAATGTGAGGCCATCTATAATAGAGAGTTTTGCATAATAAGCTACACTTGATTTTGAAAACCAATTATAACAACAGTAATTAAAATATGAAAATAATAATAATAACAAATAGGTATTAACCTTTCTTTGTAATAAATACTGTTTTATATATTTTGTATGCTGTAGCTCCTTTACTTCTCACAATACCCAGTGCAGTAGGCCTTTATATTATTTTCATTTACCAGATATGTAAGGTAAAACTCAGAGAGGTAAAGTAAAAAAGCCATATATCACACAGTATGACAGTTTCTATTGCTTCCAACCAAGAACCATAATTGACAATAAACAGAAAAAGGTCTAAAATAATACATACCAAACTTTTAACAGTGAAACTATGTGTTGAGTAGAATTTCAGGGAAATTTCTATTTATTTTTGTCCTCTTCAATTTCTTTCAGCAATTTTTTTTAGCTTTCAGTGTACAAGTCTTACACCCCCTTGGTTAAATTTATTCTCAAGCATTTTATTCTTTCTGATGCTGTTGTAATGGGATTTTCTTAATTTCCTGTTCAGATTGTTCATTGCTAGTGTGTAGAGATATAACTGATTTTTACATACTGATCTTGTACCCATCAACTTTGCTGAATTTATTATCTCTAATAGGTTTTGTGTGTAAGTGTGAAGTTTTTAGGATTTTCCCTATATAGAATCATGTCACTTGTGAAAAAAGTTGGTCTTACTTCTTCCTTTCCAGTGTGGATGCCTTTTGTCTTATTTTACTGCCTAATTGCTCTGACTAGAACTTCTAGTGGAGAGTTGAATACCAGTGGTGAAGTGGGCTTCCCTCTCTGGTCCTTGATCTTAGGGTAAAAGCTTTTGGTGTTTCACTATTGAAACAATGTATTATTTTTAAACATAGAAAAGCACATGCTTATTTTAGGCAACTAATAAAAATGTAGAGCAAAATCTATTTTAGAAGTTCTTAAAATACAAAGCTTCCATTGACCTCTTAGTTTTCTCTAGTAGAAGATGACAGATCAATATGGAAAGGAAAGCTAGAGTAAGACACACACAGGACTGTAGAGAGATAACTAGAGACATCTTTCCTAAGGGGATGAGAAGGACTAAACCGTCGGTGGGATAGAATGAGAGTTTTGCAGACTTGAAATTAGGTACTCACCTAGAGATGTGTTAAGGAGGGAACTTTGCCTGCTGTCTCCAGAAAGAGAACCAGATATTTAAGACTGGGAAGGCCCAGATCAAGATAAAGGAATAGTACAGTTCCTAGTTACCACTCACTATAATTAACAAATTATGAATACCAACGTGACTAAAGAAACAGCAGCTTAGGAGAAGCTGCTACTGTTGATGGCCTAGAGTTTCTAAAGAAAGAAGCAAAATTGGGGAAGATAGCAGGAATTATGACTCGCCAATCTGACCTATTTTAGTGATGGTCACTAGCTTATTACATTGGAATAGTGGATTCTGTGTTTATGGATATTCCATTTAATACATTTTTAATAGATGTCAGTCACTGGGCAAAGTTTTTTATTAATTCTTACAACAACCATGTGAGAAATGTAGTTTGGATTTCATTATTTAGAAATGGAAATTGAGATTCAGAAAGTTTCTATCCTTTGCTCTAGCTACACAGTGGGTAGGTATTAGAAATAGGATTGGAGCGTAGAATTTTTGTTAAATGTTGTAATTTTCACAGATGATACAAATAATTTTTTTAATGTAGGTAACTATTCATACTGTATGGTCAAGATAGGTGATGTGATGGTGCAGTAACAAAGAGCCCCCAAACCCAAGGGACTTAAAACAAAGTTCCACATCCACTTCATTATGTAATCCAGAATAATGGATTCTGTCTCTTCTATGCCTAAATTCCAGTGGTCCATGATACCACCATCTCTCCATCTCCCTCCCCTGCCCCTCTCTTTAATTTTTTACAAATTAACACATGTGTGTGAGCAATTCAGACATTTTTTGAGCATGAAAGAATGTAAAATGAAAATCAACATCTCCTTTTTTGACTGACGTTTTGAAGAATGAAACACTGTATGTGAAAGCATTTTAAGCTCCTTAAAGAAAAGAATCGTATCAAATTCAAGATATTACAATAACAGTGGTTTCCATCATTTCTAATTTTTAGTTTCATTATAAAGCATCCAGATCAAAACTAAAAATAAGACTTGACCACATGAAATTTTCCCGGAGAGTTTTTATTAAAGTTTTTATTAAAGGGCAGAAGTTCAGCTTAATCTTTAGCAGAATGAAGGATTGCAATCAATTACGGTGTCTAAAAAGATATTGAATTTGGTTTTGACATATGGGCAAAGTATATTTTAGCTTTGTGGGTGTGTGGAAGAGGCCACTGAAAAGAGAGAATTAAAAAGACTGTCATTAGTTGTCACACTGTGTGCATAATGACCTGGCATGTTCCTGAAGCCATGGCCATGATAAATTTGTAGTTTTCCCTGTCTGCCAGGACTAGTAATGAGCAATACATTTAACAACTAAATTTGCATACAGAACGTATCATTGACCTTTGAATTTCAAAGGACAAAGATTTACAAGGACAGTCATTCCAAAATAAACCATTTAATTTATATCCTTGTGTTCTCTTGTAGCAGCAGTAGAAATGCAACAAGCTGCCATTCCACAAAGAGAAAAAAGGGGAGAAATATCTTCCCAAGTGGGAGATATACCAATATGATTTGAAAACTGATAGATATATAATCCAATTTCTCTTGATTCTTATTTTAAGGCATTTATTTTGGTTCTGTAATTGCAAGTGTTAAAATAGCGTATAATCATAGTGAAATGGTTCTTTAAAATAATAGAATTTCAGAAGCATGGATTTTGTCTTCTTTGAACCGTAAATTCTGCTGGGATATAGGGGCTCCATCCTGTTGTGCTACCCTTCTCCCTTCAAAGTCAGACATCTAGAAAGAAAAATCTGTGTTCGCTTTCTTTCCTAGCTGGCCACTACCCACTCCTTAGCTATCTGTTATCTTAGTTAGCCTTAAAATGATGTAATTGCATTCACTTGTTCATTTTTTCCTTTTTTCTTCATTCATGCATTCACTGATTACTATTGAGCACTTGCTTGTGTGTATCAGGCAGTGTCCTCATCAATGGGAACATATGGGTAAGCACCCCCCATATGGTCCCTGGTCACTTAGACCTTCTACTTGCCAGAGGGTGAGGGGTAGGAAAGATACCAATAAACAAGTAAACAAATAAATAGAGGATCCATCCAGAGAATACAAGTTCTATAAAGAAAATAAAATAGGGTGATATGAGAGAGTGGCTGGGTAACAGCGGGTGAGTACCATAAATTAGGAATGTGAAGAAGTCGCTTTGAAAATATGATATTATGTTCAGAGGTTAATGATGGGAAAGAGTGGAATCAGAACAGAATTACATACAAATTGCAGAGTGAAAACAAGGCCCAGAGTTGGGCACAAGCTTGGCTTGATCAGGAAACTAAGTTCCTTCTACAATGGTCAGCTCGACGCTGCACCCTCGTTTTACCTCCCTCGCCTAATGTAGGGAGGCGATGCTACAGAGTGGATAAGAGCACAAGTTCTGGAGTCTGATGGATTGGAACTGAGTCTGGATTCTGCTACTTCCTCCTCTGTGAGCCTCAGTTTCCTCACCTGTAACATAGGATTGCACTGTCAGGGTTCCAACAAGAAACAAATGACATATCCAAATGAGGTTAAATTTGAAGAGGTTTATTTACAAAGGAGTAAATTACAAAGGCATATATGGGGTATAGAGAAAACAGGAGATGCCACCCTAGCACTGTCCATATCTAGTAGCCAAATTATTCCCACCTCTAGACCACAAAGCACAAGATAGATGTTACTGGAACTTGAAACGAGAGAGAGCACAGGTTCCTTTGAGCGCAGCAGTGACCTCTGGCCATGGACACGATCTTTGTCAGGCGACCTTATAGTGAATCAGACGCTGACTTACCCTCCTCCCTGCCTCCAGTCTCCACGAGATGCTCCCTCTTGGTGGAAATCAGCTAAAAGCCAAAAGCCAGGAGAATCTTTTGTGCAGTCCATGAAGGTAGGGGGACACAGAGAAGAATAGAGAATGCCCCTGAAGGGAAAAACCGAGGACGGGAGATAATACATGTACCTACCTCACCTAGGCATCTTGGAGAATATTAGAGGCAGTGCATGTAAGAGGTTTAGTCTCAACTCAATTCTTTAAAACAATTTAAAACAAGAATGGCAAGATGTTAAATACTGGTTAAGTCCACACTGGATTGGCGTTGTATTTTCTGGAGTTTCTGGACATTCAAAATATTTTTGAATAGTAAAAAGTGCTTGGCATTGTGTTTGGAACTTAGTAAGTGTCCCATAAATGTTAGTTACAAGGATGATAACAGCAACAGTAAAACATAAGCATTTCACTAGCATCTGCCTCTAAAGGTGTTTCTTCTTTTCTTACAATAATCTGCTTTTGAAAAGTCTTACCTATGTGGATAATTTTACCCTACCTCCCAAATTGTGCATGAGTTTCTGAGAATCATGTCCAGCCTATCTCTGAATCCCAAGGTCCAAACTTGTCTTTTAAACTTCCCGGTGGCTCCATCTATATAACTATGTTATAGGCCCTCAAAACTCAACTCATCCTCTCCCTCAACCTGCTTTTTCTCCCATGTCCCTTTGGCTTTTAGTCAGAATAACTCTTGAATCCACCCACTTACTGCCATAGCCCTGCCATCCCCTAATCCAAACCGTGTCACCTAGTTCCTGACTGTAGCCATCTAACTGGTCTCCCAGCATCCAATCTGCCCTCTTAAAGAGTAGCCAGAGAGATCTTTTTTTAAAAGTGCAGAAAGGTAGGTCATTTCCTGCTGAAAACTCTTTCCTGGGGTATAGTTTGAGGATTTGAAACTCAGTTTAAATAAACTACCCAAATGACTCTGCACGCTAAGCTTTGAAAGCCACTAACGTAGGAAATATTCCCTGAGCCAGACCGCTGAAATAGCCACCTGACGGATTTCTACACCCTTTCTCTTCCAAGTTGGTTTTCTTTGTTCTTTCTCTTTCCTTTCATTTTCCTTCCTCCTTCCTTCCTTCCCTCCCTCCCTCCTTCCTACCTTTCTCTCTTTCTCTTTTTCTTTCTCTCTTTCTTTCTGTCTCCCCCCCAATCCCTGTCTTTCTCTCTCCTTCTTTTCCCGTCCCTTCCCTTTTCAATTTTCAGTATAAGCTATGCTGTCAAACACACCTGAATTCAAATCCCAGTAATCCCAGTGTCTTACTGATATGGATTAATATGCTTAGCCTCTGTTCATGTAAGAAATAAAGATAGAACAGCTACCTCCTAGGGTTGATGTGAATATTAAAAAGGAAAATATCAGCATGATAACTTGCATAGCCCTTGGCACACAGTAAGAGCTTAATAAGTGCTTGCCGGCAGTGCTGTATTATGATTATTTTCGTTGTTATTATTTAGCTCCTTAAAATTAATTATCATTAAATCAGTTTACATATAAAATCATTTGGCTGACACGAAGGGCTGCATTCCTTTTATTTTTTCCTTCCCTATCTTATTTCCCACTTCACACATTAGGCAAACTGTTCCCCCATACACACTGGCATATTCCTCTGGCCACTTGTTCATTTCCTATGTATTTTCTCTGCCCTCGCCAGAATCCCACCCATTCCACAGCCAGCTCCAAGATTAGTTTCTTCACCCGGCAATAATAATCATTCCGTCCAAAGATTTTGTATAAAATGGTAGTCCCTCATATCTATGCTATTATATAATTCATTTGTGAGTCTTCTTTCTCTTATTAGACTGTGTGTAATTTAAGGATAAAAATTATATTTCAATTGTCATGTAGTAATCAAATTCTTACCCCACACATTTACAGCTCAACAAACATTTATTGATTTTTTAAGTAGAGAGATAGGAAAAAATGAATCTTTTTTCTATCTTCATCTTAGGAGTTCTAAGAGATTATAAAAAGATGTAGACTGGAAAGCAAGCATCACAATGCATTAGTACAAATAGCATATATCTTTTACGTATTTAACTGCAAGCGTAGTTTTTTAAAAAACTTCTCAAACTAGAAGAGTTTGAAATATCAGAACAATGAAATATTAGAACAATCTTTGTGGAATAAAATTTGATATATGCATCAGAATACACATGTATATGTATATATATATTTATATACATATGTATATATACACACCACTTCTAGGATTCAACTGAAGGAAATCATCAGACATAAAAATTGTGGTGTTATTAACAATAGAGAAAAAGTTGGAAGTAATCGAAATGTCCGTCAATAATTGAGTCGTTAAATAGTAACTCCTTTATCCGAAACACTTATATCAAGTGTCTAGCATATGCCCAGCACTGCATAAATGCTGGGAAGCAAAACAATCACAAGATAGGTTCTTATGATGCTGTTTAAAATCTTGACTCAAAAAAAAATAATTAAAGATACGAGAGATGTTAACATTTATGAGGTTAGAGAATAAAAAGAGAACACAAATTCCCTATATAGCCATTATTTGATTCCGTGCTTTATTTTTTTTAAGTATGCATGCATAGGGAAAAATGAGAAAGAAATAGGGCATAATATTAACACTGATTAACTAGTCTTCAGGATTTTAAAAAATTAATTAATTTCTTTATTTTTGGCTGCATTGAGTCATTGAGAAAGCGCGCGGGCTTTCTCTAGTTGAGGCGAGCGGGGGCTACTCTTTGTTGTGGCGCGCGACCTTCTCATTGCAGTGGTTTCTTTTGTTGTGGAGCACGGGCTCTAGGCACGTGGGCTCAGTAGTTGTGGCTCGCGGGCTCTAGAGCACAGCCTCAGTAGTTGTGGCGCACGGGCTTAGTTGCTCCGCTGCTTGTGGGATCTTCCCGGGCCAGGGCTCGAACCCATATCCCCTGCATTGGCAGGTGGATTCTTAACCACTGCGCCACCAGGGAAGTCCCTAGTCTTCACTTTTAATATCAATTTTTCTGTATGTTTTAATTTTTCTCTGAAAATATATACCAATTTGTAATGAGAAAATAAAGGATGCTGTCAAGAGGAGAATGTGTTAATGGATTCAGGAGAGAATGTGGGGAGGTATCAGAAGGAAAGAGAGTGAGAGACTCGGGGTGTTGAGCAGGTAGAGGCTCACCTACCCCACTGCCCTCATTGCCTTAGCTAAGGCTCCCTTCCCTGAAGGATGAACAGTCTCAACTTCAGACCCCAGAGACTTGCTAGGATAACTGGACATCTCCAGTCTTAGGTAACCCTCCAACCTTTGTGAAGCCACTGAGCATCCTTTATATACATGTGTATAGACAGAGAGTCTCACGTTTTAAGATGAAAAAGACTAATTTTAGAAGCTTGTTGAAGACTCAGACTTTCTACTCCACCCCAGCATACAGATACAGATACAGATATACATCTGGAAAGAAACCTTGATATCTGCATTTTAAAAAACACTTCCACTTCCATGGTTCTTTTGTTAGTGGTGGATTGACCACATAATGACAGTCGCTGGACCAGACAATTATGATATGAATATGCTTTTCAGGTGTCATTCTCTTGCTTTTCCAGTACCTCCTATGGAAAAGTAAGGGATGACCTGAGGGGCCTCAGGGCATGCTACATGACCTGGGGGCAGAAGTGTGCAGGGTGGGCTTCATTTTGATAGGTAGACAAGGCCAGGAATGGCTGGCAAGTGAGAGGGATGGCTCTGAACTTAGCCACGAGAGTAGGGAGGGACGTGGTGCTCTTGGGGAATGTGCGCAGTCTGTCAGAGTCAGGCTGGAAGATCAGGTGAAGCCCAGATTGTCCTTTTCCTGTAGGGAGTGGCAGATCATTGAAGATTTTAGAACAAGAAAGTAAAAGGAGATTTTATGTGCATTCTAACAAGGCGGTGAGCATGCAGGCCAATGGCACCAGATTTAGAACCCCAAAAGCCTGGGTTTGGGCCCAACTCTGCCACTTATTAGGGGACAAGTAAGTGATTAGGGGACAAGTTAATAACCTTTCTAAGTTTCAGTTTCCTTTTCTCTAAAGCGGGCTTAATACAAACTTACAGAGTCAGTAAGAAAAGCCTACATGTTTCTATAAATTCAGAACCAGGCATCCAGTGAATGGTGCTTTAGAGAACTTATTGTCGGAATGGTGAAACACAGGTATAGATGAAAAGACTGGATTTAGGGAGAGCAAAAGGACAGAGACTGTAATTACCCTGCAGTATTCTTTGTGGCTTTCCCCTTCTGTACTGGCGGAGTCTTCTCCCAAAGATGGCAAGCCTCTTAAGGTGAAAATAGTTCTGTGGAAGGAACCGTTCATTGCACTGAAATAATGTTTCTCAAAGTGGGTTTCTCCAACCCTGCTGGTTCCTGACCCAGTGGTCTCTGCAAGGACTGTCACACGTTGTTCAGAGATCTGGGGATGAGGCCAGTAAACACACTGTTCCCACATGAATTTCACAAATATGGGATGCAAGGCTTATGGGATTAGTCACAGAATTCTCATTACATTTTAGGGTTTTATATGCTTGACCAAGACTGATGGTCAGTTCATTTCAGCTAACATGCAGTTAGCTGTGAAATTTGCATTTTTATTCCTGTTGAATATGTTATACATATGCAAAAAATGTTCAGGTCACAAAAAGGAGTTCATTGGTGCATAAAAGTGGTGATTAAATTAGAACATAAATTCTCTGACTCAGAAAGCATCACAAATATATAGAGTAACCGAGACTTTAGTGCAAATCCATAATATGAACGAGTATTGTTCTAAGAAAAATGAGTCTTAAGCGATAATTTCATGAATATCTTAAAGATTGTATATATTTAAACTAGCAAGCTATATAAAATTTCATTATAAAACTTTATCCAGTATTGGAATAAAGCCATAGAACTGTTCATATTATCTTCAGAAAAGAGTACCCTCTCTGTTTTTCCTGAACAAGCTCAAAATAATGCTTTCTGACGCAAAATTGATGACTTCTGTTGTCAGTGGTGGAAAAAAGACCAGAACTATAGAAGCATCTTTCAAGGTTGCATTCATCTTGCCAAAACACAGATGCAAGTCACACTAGTGCCAAGAAACTACTAAAAGCAGATGCCATGTTAATGAAAAATAGTATGATCACAGGGAAGGCAGAATGAGCTATTGGCAGAATTCCTTATCAAATAGCACTGATGGTTGTTGCAAAATATCAATGGCAAACATTGTGGAAGAGCAGTTACACTCTTGTGCATCTGCTGGTAGATATTTCACTTTAGACTTGTGTGATGCTACTGATGGAGAGAGGATGAATTAGCTGCTCTTGGCATAGGTGCAGTACAGAAATGAAGGAGACGTGCTTGACATGTTTTATTCTTCTGTTTATCCAGGCTACAGGAAAAGGGAGGTGTCTGTTGGTTTACAATTCTTTTTTGTGATCTATGAGCCAGACTAGAAAATGTGCAATGGGATCAGTCCCATTGGAGTCCAACAATCCATATGTAGCAAGGATGGGCTTTGCTTTGCAAAGAAAATGATTTGCACCTTAATGCCAATCATAAGATATTTTATTTGCCGAGAAAGTTTGGTGGTCAGCAATTCTGCTTTGATTCATATTAAACAACAGAAGTGTACAAATGGTGACATAGATTGAGAAAATGAATGTAAGATTCTGCTTTTCTACCCTGAAGTTGCTGGCTCTCAAGAGAAAGTTGTTCAGAGAACAATTTTGAAATGAGAGATAATATAAAAACACTCCTTTGTGATACTACTAATAATAGTTTAGATCATTTCTATGATTTTACGTTATTTGAACAAGTGGCATATCTCAGTAATATATTCAGTATGAGGAATAGAATGACTCTATCACTTCAGGACCAGAATGTCTGTCTTTTTTTTTTTTTATGTTGAAACTAAGATATTAAGAAAACAAAATTAGGGTACTGACTTAAAAAAACTTTTTTAATTAAAGTATAGTTGATTTACAATTTGTTAGTTTCAGGTATATAGCAAAGTGATTCATTTATACCTACATATATGTATATATATTATATATATAATATATATATACACATGTATATATAGTCTTTTTCCTTATAGGTTATTACAAAATATTGAGTATAATTCCCTGTGCTATACAGTAGGTCCTTGTTGGGTTTCCGTTTTATGTAGAGTAGTGTGTATATGTTAATCCCAAAGTAGTAAATTATCCCTCTCCCACCCTTTCCTGTTTGGTAACCATAAGTTTGTTTTCTAAGTCTGTGAGTCTGTCTGTTTTATAAATAATTTATTTTTATCATATTTTAGATTCCATGTATAAGTGATATCATATGATATTTGTCTTTCTCTGTCTGTATTCCCTTCACTTAGCATGATAATCTCTAGGTCCATCCATGTTGCTGCAAATGGCATTATTTCATTCTTTTTTACGGCTGAGTAATATTCCATTATATATATATTTATATATATATATACGTAAATGTCCATCGACAGGTGAATGGATAAAGAAGATGTGCTATATATATATACAGTGGTACAGATTTTCAAACACAAAGAGTTTATCTCTTCCCAAATTAGGTTATTTTCTTCACTGATCAGAAAAAGAAAATGATGGTGTATTTTAAGATGTATTTTAAAAGTATATTCAAATGTGAAACATAACTAAATTATTTCCATATTATATTTTAAGACATATTTTAAAAGTACATTCAAATGTGAAACATAACTAAATTCTTTCCATATTCATATATAATTAAACAGTAAATTAGGAATCCATCTTCTGCTGTCTCTCAAGGTGAAATAAAAAATCAGCTATCCAGCTTTTGAAGGAGATATGCTATAAGCTTCGAGTGTGATGGCATTCCAAAAGTAGACTTCATTGACAACACCACCTTTTTGTGTTTATATTCCATACGATTACCTGGGACTATCAGTCCAACGCATAAAATATTTACTGCCAGTTGGAACAGCACGAATGGTCATCTGGAATCATCTAACATGGAAACAATAAAGAGTAAAAAAAAAAAAATCTACCAACCGGAAGTAAAAGCTGACCAATAGCTATGTCATCAAGTTGCATATACTTTGCTGAAAGATTGCAAACAAAATCAACTTACTCATTTTAAAATGTTACTTTTAGTTATGCTTTATCTTTCTTCTTATGTGAACGTCAAATATCCAGTAGGAATTAAAGAAGGAGATCTAGGTCCTCTCCTCTGCTCTATCATAACTTAGTAAGTAAAGTAACCTCTCTGGGTCCCAGTTGTCTCACCTATGAAACAGAGAGAATCATGCTTTTCCCTCTTTATGCTCTTAGACTTTATCTTGCCTATTTTAAAGTACCTTCAAAAATTGTAGTCCCTACGCATAACGGATGGGAGTGAGATGTGTTCTATTCTGGAAAATTTCTAGGAAAGTACTGAGAAGGCTTTCTGCTGATACCAAGCTAAGAGCTGAGAGTGCTACAGTAAGGGAAATAGGAACAATCCAAGTCCAGTAGAAACATTTTCAAAGGCAAATTTAGAAGAACATCTGTCATTCCAAGACAGGAGTATTTATACTCCTTCCAGAGCCAGATCAGTATAAGAGTGACCAGCCTGATGACACGACTTTGGAGAACGATCTCAATTATTAGTCACCTTCTTTCCCTTAGCAATCTGTCTCTGAGTTTCCTACCTGCTGATTCAGTTAATTAACAAGGCTTTTAGATATAGCATTTAATGATACTGCCAAGGTGAGTATAAGAGATGAAGATAAAATTCACCTAATAGTCTGTCTGTTTTTCTCCTAAGCATTCGGTAGATAATTGCCCATCAAGGCTTCTCTCTGAAAGGAATATTTATATGTCTCAGAATTAGTGAGATGCAGACACAGGGATTTCAGTATACACATTTCACAGAAATTTTAATATAATACTACAAAAATGTAAGCGAATGAGAAAGAATGTGAAAAAACAAAATAAAACTAAATTGCAAAGAACCCTTTAATCCATTGAGAATAAGAATGAAGATAGATTACTATAATAAGGTACATTCTATAAGCAAACTGCCACAAAGACTGACCATGCTAGCCTAAAGGAAGACCAAAATTAGGACAATCAAAGCCAAATATAATCCAGAAAAAAAAATGGTAGTGAAAATAGAAATGGTCACTAATGAAAAACTGTATCCTAATTTTAGTTCAACATTTAGAAGGTAAGATACATCCAAGTATTTTGATGGGTCACAAAGTTTATCCTAGATTTGATATGAGAGAGCACATCAAAATCAAACCAAAGAGGAAACATAACCTGAAAATACTGAAGTCAACATGATGAAATGTGAAAAGGCTGGAAACTTTTAGATTTTGTTTAGTTCATTTAAAACTATGTTTACTTATGCAATACATTAGATTTTATGCTGCTTTGTATATTCTCTCTATGAAAGAGTGGTGGGAAATACTCAAATGAGGTAAAGTTGTTTTTTAGGAGAATGGAATCTTCCTTTATGTAGTGGAATACATAAAGACATTAGCCATTCTATCCACCGAGAATGTCAATCCTGCCTTAGATGAGTCCATAAGACACGAATGAAGTGATTTATGTACCATCAGTGAATAACCTCTTAATAAGCCCATCGTTACTATTATTTTATTGATTGCCATTATGTTAAAATTATATTTGCATAGTATTTTAACATAGTGTTAAATATTTAGAATTCTTTAGAAAGAAAAAGATGAGACAAAGTATGTGCCATTTTATTTTTGCTAAGTTCTGTGAAGTGAAATAACCATAGAGTGCAATTAAAATGCAAAAGTAAACAATGAGAAAATGCTCATGTACACTCACACTCCAGTGCTATAACCATAATCTCTCATTTGTTTTTATCTGTCATATAGTTAAATAGAATTAATGCTCAACATACACACACACACACACACACACACACACACACACACACACACAAACACACACATCAAAAAAATAGATATAGTGGTATTTGAAGAAGTAAGCATGAGTAAAAGAGATTAAGAGGTAAAATTCATACTAAATACATGATATTTATAAAAGTCTATATACCACATATCATGGACTCAACATTTATCAAGCAAAAACAATAGGAGAAAGAAGAAATGGATATAATCATATAATTTTATTCATTTATCTATTACAGATCACGTAGAGAAAGACATAAATTACAATTACAGAAATAGATTCTATACATGGCTGCATATATATGATGATAGTTACGTGTATAATTATGTACACGTAATTCTAAATGATGTAAAAAGAGAGCATACATGCTTTCAAAGTTTCCATTAGGACAGTCTTGAAAATGTTCTTATAATAGCACACAATGACTACTTTGAAAATGTATAAACAAAGAATAGTCTCTGATTATAATGAAATATAGGTAGAATTTAATTATAAAATCAGAAAAATACTTGTATAACACAAATATTTAAAAGAAAAAAATCCTTTATCTCAAGCAACCATAGGTTCAAAAGGGTATGAGGTAGGGATATTAGGTTTAAAGCCCAAGAAAAACGTTTGCTTTTGAAAATAGGAGGCACTTCATTTCCCGAGAATCTGAAAAGAAACAAAGAGAAAATATGTTGAGATGAAGTTAAGGGAACTCACAATTAATGCCTGAATTTTTATATTAAAGTACATAATATTCAGATTAAAATCCCAGGTGTTTTCTATGAATATATAGAATATTCTAAATTTCAAAATAGCAAAATATTCAATATAGCTTAAAAGATAAACAGTGGACTATATGTTATGCAAATATGTATATATACATATTTCTCATGTTAAAAATTCTCTTGTAAATTGACAAGAAAAAAATAATCTAATATTAAATGTACAAAAGTAATACAAAGGGAATTTATGGACTATGAAATGTAAATGTACAATGAATAGATGCCTTTAGATAAAAGTAAATAAAATAACATCTTTTTGTTCATCTGTTAGAAAAAATAAAGATTCATAACCTTCACTGCTGGTGAGGGTGTAGAAAAATAGACATTCTTGATTTTTGCTAATCCATTAGTCAAATAGTTAACACTGGTATTTTAAAGGGCTGTAATTGGAAGGTAGGAGGAGGAGGGAGGCCCTCAGTATATCTCTATATGATTTTTATTTGTTAAATTGGGTATGTATTAATTTTTAATTTCAAAATTCAAGAACATAAATTCAGTTTAAAAATTTTAAATTGATATTACTTGACATCAGGAAACTTGGCAAACTCTATTAATATTTAAAATAAGAATACCTTTCACTGCTATAATTTTACTTGTAAGACTTTATCTCATTAAAACAAAAAGTTTGTCTCTATGTTTGTAGAGGTGTGTGTGTCCCAACATGAATGGGTATTCACTGCAGTTTGATTTAAACAGTTGACAGTTTAAATTTAGGAAAAAGGTTACATGTTCATCAATATAGTAGAGGTTTTTTTTTTTTAATATGGTGTATTTACACAACAGAGTACCAGAAAGTTAGTAAAAAGAATGAGGTAACCACCCATGACCTGGAAAGAGATCCAACACAGTGTTTAAAGGAAAAAGAAAGTTATAGAAGAGTATGTGTATTTGAGTGACTATAGAAATAAGTACAAACACGTGTGTATGTGTATATAAAATAACTTGAAGGATGTATCAAATACATTAAGGTTTCTGCTTCTCTGGAGAGTAGAATTGAGATGACCTGGAAGGAAAGGGAGAGTGGGCTAAGAAGGAAATTATTTCTTACATTTTATGCTTCTGTACATTTTTATATTAAGTATAGATAAGTATTCATATAATATTTCCTTGTATAAATTATGGAAAAATCCATTTATCAGCACTCCATCACATACTGCAATAAGGGAAAACTTGAACCATTAAGATGGAAAAGCAACTGGTAAAATGCGAAAACAGTTAAGCCAACACTCTGAAGAACAAAAGCTAATGTGATAGAAAAAGGGAACCACGAAAATAAATGTGGAAGGAGAAGACGGAGAAGAAATCAGAATAATCATTGTCATCGCCATCATAGTAGTGATGATGATGGCGATAATTGTAGTAGCAGTAGTAATAATAAAACAATAATTATGGAGACTAGAATGCTAACAGAATGCAAACAAGAAAGTTACATATCCACCACCTCACTCTATTTTGCCACAGTGAACAATGCTTCTCAGTGTTTAGGGCAATTCCAGTTAATTCACTGAATTATCTCAATTATCTCAAGTGACCCTATGGAGTTATGCTTATAAAAACAGAAGCAAAACAATTTTAAAAACAAACCAAACATGTATGTGTGTGTTGTACATAACTTTCTCTCTGTTTTTTTTGGAATTTTAAAACTTTTTTTTGTGGGGGAAGAGATGGGGCTGGATGTATATGAGAATAACAACTGGTGCTCTGGAGATGGAGGTTCCTGTCATGATGTTCTGATGAGGTCACAGGGAAGCGACCCAACTAACTTCTCCTTGAAATTACTCAAGTCAGGAATGAAGACATTAGTGATTAGTGGGCTCTAGGAAGGATGTTTCTGGAGGTCGCTTGTTTCCAGCCAGAGGTAACAAGCCCTCTTTTCTCTTTCCTCCTTCTCCTTCCTTCCCCTGTCCTCTCCCTCTCTTCCCACTATTCCCCACCTTTGCTGGTCCTCCCCCCTCCCTTCCCCTCCTCTTCTGATTTCTTCTTTCTTTTAAAATCGAATTCCACTAGCATAACAGAAAGAATGAAAAGATGACAGATATTTATTAATCACACCACCTGTCACTCCTGTAATAAATCTCCCATCTGTATTTCAAGTGAGAAATAAAACTGTCTTTATGGCCAAGGTCTTATAGCTGGATGTGTGTGGGAACTAGAGTAGTTTGTACTGGCTGATGCACAGGTGTTTGATTTTATTTGTACTTAAAAGTCAGCAGGCAGCATCCTGATATCCGGAAGCCAAGCTCTAAGGTATTATGAGGACTGAGAAAGCCAGGGGACACACTACAAATCATCTTCAACCGAATGCTCAAATCTTTCCTGCGCTCAAGTTTCCAAAGCCCTGGCAGTCTCCAAAAGCAGTGTGTAATTTTCATAGCTAGAAGGATGCTGGTTTGGACCCGCTCAAATTGTGCTTATTTGTACGTCACTGTCTGTGACACCAAGATGCTGCACTCTCTCCCACCATCTTGCACTGTGGCCAATTCCCAGCATTCTTGGGAAAGTTCATTCTGTTGAAGAAAAAAGGCTGCATGCTGGTGACTTCTTTCACATGAATGTTTTCACATGATACACTTTTGGATTACATTTGAATTGTAAATTTTGCCCTGTTTTCTCTACATCTGAATGAAGAAGAGAGTCCTCTTTTCAGTCTGGTATACTGGGTTGATTATATTCATTCATTGGCTTTACCTTGCCACCCTTACACAATCATTTATCTATCCGTACACTTACCGCCCACGCAGTGTTTCATCATGAAAAAGAATACAGTTTCTTGAGCCTGTTCCTAGCTGTATATTAGTCAAATTTCTTAGCCTTTCTATGTCATCCGTAAAAGTAGAGGTTTTCTTTGTACCTACTTCAATCAATCGTTTTAAAGAATAAAGTGGGTCTTGTATGCAAAGCACGAAGAAGGGGTCCTGGCATATTTGTTGTGATGTGGTAGGGCTTTTTGTCTGTGTGTTTTGTTTATGAATATTTGTAAGCGATTATGTTTTACTCATTCATTTATTCATTCAACAGATTTTGATTTATCATTTCTCTGTGCTAGGCTTTGTCATACACGATGGAGATGCAACTGCGATCGGACAGACAAGATGTCTGCCTTTATGTAATTTATACTTTAATAAGTATGATTTGAAACTGTAGAAGCAACCAAGAAAGGAGCAGATGTTGTTTCAGACTATGAAAGTGATAGATCTGTTTTTGTCATCACATAAGAGCCTCGACCCCCCACTCCCTCCTCTTCCTGCCCCTGCCCTGGGCCATGTGATCCACAGGACCCTGCTCTAGCCGTCCTCTGGCTACACCTCTTCCCACAGGGTGAGGATTTTGTGGGCCAAGGGAATGTGCCACCAAGAGTTAATGCTCCAGAATTAACTGGGAATGGTAAGGCCAAGCCTGATGAAGACGATCAAACAGAGAGCTAACGTAGAAAGAGTTTGGAGTGAGGGTATTGGACCAGGGGTGGTCAGGGAAGGTCCCTGAAAGCAAATGGCTCAGGCCACAGAACCAGACCAAGTCAGGCCTTTTTGAGCAATGGAAGAAGTCGAAGGTGCTGGAACAGAGTGAGTTTGGGAAGAATGACAAGAGATGAACTCAGGAGGTAGTGGAGGCCAGAAAAGTGCAGCCCTGGGGGCCAAGCTCCCAAGGTTGAATGTGCTCTAAATGCATCGGAAGCCAAAGGAGGCTTTTAAACAGGGCACCCCCTGGATCAGTCCTGATGTTGTGTGGACAACGACAGGTGCAGGTACAGGAGAACATGAGGAAGCTCTGAGTAAGGAGTAAGGAGTTTGGGTCTGAGGATTATCTGCTCCAGAATCTTGTTGGAGGCTGGCTAAGAATGTAATTGTCCACATGGTAAGAACGTAGGTCCCGAAGTTAAGCATCAGAATCTTTGGAAAGAGCCTGGAAATCCCAAGCAGAATCCTTATGCACATTGAATTTGAGAACTACCATGCACTTTTAAAAAACCGATAGACATATATAAGAAAAAATTCAAAAATTCAAAATAAAACACTGGTAGACAAGCATATGAATAGCCACATTAAAAAAATCAACAATTTAAAAACTTATCATTGAAGTAAAACATTGTTTTTTGTTCATTTTTTGAGTTAGAAAAGCTCTCAACATCTACCTAAAATAATCTGTTCTCTAATTGAAACCCTTACAACCTTAAGAATATAGAAAGGTCATAGTGGAGGAGAAGACGGGAATAAAGATTTCTCCTTTATTTTCAGTATTTCAAAACATATCCAACTAAAAGCTTACATTAGGAAATAAAAATACTTTGTAGATTGATAAAAGCTTCAAATATTTTGCCTTTGCCTAGAATTCTACCAACTCTGCGTGCTAAAGCTGATTATATAACCCTGTCCAAAATGTCATATTTGCAATTACGTATTTCTTTGTTCTAAAATATTGAAAATCATGAGATACCAAAGGATGATTCACAGTGGTTAAGAGGACCGCCTTTACCTTTAGATATATGGGTTACTATTACAGCTGCTCCTCTTTCTATACATTACTTCTTGAGGCCTCAGTTTCTTCATCTATAAAATGGGAATATAAAAAATTCCTATTCACATAAGATTGTTTTGAGGATTAAATGAGTTAGCTATGTAAAAGGTGTACAAGATACCTAGTACATAATAATGTAAAAGATCATTAATATTAGTGCTATTTAGTAATGGCATTTTGCTTAGTAGGCAAAAATTATTTCAAACTGTGGAACACAACTGGAGAAAAGATGAAATCCCATATTCTTAATTGTCAGCTGGAAAATGGCAGTATGCGAGGTTGCTGGTCACACCAGCATGACATCTTGGTTTAAGGGCTGAGCTGGGTTTCAAATTCCGGGGCTCTTCTTTGCCAACAAAACATTTCTACTGTAGAGTCAAGATTTCTTTCTGGTGCTTCTTGGGGAAAACTCTACATGCAGCAAGAGTGTTCATGTCTTTCTTCAGATCACTTTTTTAACTTTGTGTAACCAGAGACACATAAGGAATTTCACTTTCTTGCTAAGTTTGATAGATGTCCCAGAACCAAGGAGTCTGTTGGGAACTAAATTTGTAGTCAAGTAATGACAGGAAGGGCCATTAACTTTCCCTTTGGTTACTTCTTCTTTTTGACTATGCTTGATTTGGCTTGTTAGCTGTATAGTTGTGATGTTACTGAGACATAAGCCCTTGGAAGAATTGCATGACATTTCGGCTGAGCTCTTTTGATGTCTGCAAGAGTATTTTTCTTGGATATATATGCTGAGCCTGTTGAGAATTTGACTGTATTCAAAGTGGTCACAGTGGCACACGGCTGGGCTTTAGAAGGGGTTCCTAAGGACTTTTGAGAAGTCTGTGTAGTTATTAAAGGGGTAGTAAAGAGTTTTCCAAAGTATAAGACACAGAGTTACATAACAGATTTCTCACTCATCTCCACACCATTTCAGCTGCTCAAAATATGTCACTTAATTTTGAGTCATCAGAGGCTGTAAAGCATTGAGGTGTGTGTGAGTAGGACTTGTATGTTAAAACTACACTTCTGAGAATGTTCTGAGCTAATGCATTCACTTTTTTATGAATCGTTGTGACATATAAGAATAATTCATTCATGATACTGAAAGTGTAACCACAGAGGCTTCCTCTGCAGGGTGTCTTGGAAAAGCTACTGACGGTACTAAAATAAGCCTTAACTGAAGGACATAACCAGGGAAGGATTGGAAGGTATGATCACCGGAGTATCTCTTGAGGGCATCTGTCAGCTTTTACAGATTGGGTTCCTGTGCAAATCCAAGTGTGCTGCTGGGAAGGTCATGAAACCAATGCCAGTTAAAATGCTTCCAAGGTGTGTGTGTGGGGGGGGAACTATGGGTATGGCTAAAGAGTATCTTGTCAGTTTTCTTTGGGTTATGAGTAAGAAGTAGGAAGTCAAAAATCACCTGCCTTGGCAGACTTTCTGGAGAGTCTAGCATTCTTTTATAGAGTTCAGGAAAAAAAAAAAAAAAAAGCATTGAAATGAGACACAGGCAGCTAATCATGCAAGGATTTTCCATCCCAGTGGCGCAGTGGGTTATGTACTTCAGGTATGGCTTTGAGCTGACTGAAGGCTGCTAAATAATCCACATCATAGCCAATGTCATACCTGTGTTTCCAGTTATAGTAATAGCGAATAGGTATTGAGCTCTTCATGTGCCCTATCTCATGTAATCCACGTCACAATTCTGTGAGGTAGGTTTATTTATAATTACCTCGCTATCTTAGAGATGACAAAACTGAGATTCAAGTAAGTAGGATACTTTGCTTAAGATCACCCAGTAAGTAAAGGTGAGTGTCTGGATTTGAACACGTGTCTGCCTGACCAGCGCACTCATTCACTACAGTAGAGCACAAAGATGAAGCTACCAGGAAAGGCAGGCAGGACTGACAGTGTTCGTTTTGCTACCATCCTGAGGGATGGAAGGGATTAGACAGGGATCATGAACTCTAGAGTCAGCTGCATCATTGCCACGTCACTCAAGCTTCTGAACCTCTGTTTTATCATTTATGAAGTGAACTTGCTGGCTTTTTCCATGATGATGAAGTCAGTTATCATGTGTGGAAGTGGTACGAGAACCTGAGAAGGCACTACCCAGAGGCAAGGACCTCTGACTGGGGAGAAACTTAGAGGTGGGGACCTTGTCTTCAGGGCACCGGATCCACTTAACACGATGTGAAGAAGTATTTGCTTCAAGAGATACACAACAAACTGCACTTGAATGACAGGTGCCCAAAGGGGAGTGTCCCTGAGGGGACTGAGGCTCACAGAGGTGGGAGAGCCTCTGAAATGCAAAGCATCCGACATTGTTTTGCCTCAAATGCCGCGTCAGTCTTATATCCTGGGGAGAGAAGGCTCTTTGAGAAGGGGGAGGGAAGCCTTATGAACACAGGACAAAGGAGTTGTAAGGAAGAGCAGAAATCAGTCAGCTCCACATGTAGAATTGGTGAGAACAGGGGTGGGCTGTGGCTTCTCACCAGTAACCACGATGGAGAGAAGTTCCTCTAGTGTTTATTAAATTGTGTGATATCCCTGTGCTTGCCGGCACTATTTTGCCCTTTAAACCAAAACCACTTGTTGTTAGTGAGAAGCTATAGGTACTATATCCATTACCCGATTCTGGAAGCTGGGGTGTGGAATAACCTAGAAGAGATGTTTTTAGCCTTAAAAAGGGTTTGAGTGATAGAACAAGGCTAAATCCCTGAGGAATAAAAATATGTACGTGGATGTAGTTCTAAGAGAGCCAAGTAGATTATGAAGCTAAGAATCAGAGGTTTAAATCACCATCATCATCATCATCCTTAGAGCTACTGAGTGTTTATTAGAAACCATCCACTGAGCTAAGAGCTAAAGACACATTATTTGGTTTAATATTTATAACAACTCCATGTTGTAGATAAGGCAACTTGGTAAGAGAAATTGACACCAAAAAATATGTAAAGTATCAGTCTCTGTAGACCCGTCTGATTTCTAGGCCATAAGGCACAGCTTCTGTGCTACACCCAAAATGCATCTTTTCCCAACACTGACAGAAATATGAATCAAAATCAGGGTACACTTCTTGAAGAACTTGCTTATAAAAGAAAACATTGACAGGCGTAATTTCATAAACATTGAAGCCACTGAAGTTCCCTCAAAGCACCGTAAATGAGATTAAAAGGTAAGCAACAAGTCAAGAAAACATTGAAAATATATATGACAAAAGATTAATGACTCTAGCTTATAAAGAGCTCTTACATCTTAATAAGAAAGACATTATTTAAAACTCAGTAAAGAAAATTGATAGCTAATAAAAAGAAGAAATCAAAAGACTAATAAACATATTTTAAAAAATGCATTTCTCTTGCCAAGTAATCAAATAAATACACATCAGATCAACTAGATAACATGGATTGGCCAGCCATCAGCTTATAAAATATTGAAAATAGCAATTGTATACAGTCTTAGCAAGGATTTAGTAAAATAGGCACTTTCGTGATGGGGTTCTAAAGAGGAAGATAATTTGACAATTTATAGGTAAGCTCTGAAAAATTTACAAATTGTTTAGCACAGTAATTTCACTTATAGGAATATATCCTAAGGAAGTTTCAAGGCTCGGTGCTGTGATTTAGCAAACAGTATTTTCAATGCATTGTTATTTATAAAGATGCGTGATAGTTACCAGAAAAAAAGGTGTAGGATATAGAATGTATGATTCGAGTTTTAAAAGATCTACACACAGAGAAAAGCACAGGAAGTATAAACAAAAAAAAGTGTTATCATCTGTATTATGTATAATATTTTCTTCCTTTTCAACTAAACACATTTAGCTTTAGAAAAAAGAGATTATACTCCGTTTGAAAGAAGGCAGTGTGGTGTAAAAATATTTTTAAAAGAGAACAGATTCATTACTTAACTATAAAAATATCTAAAATAGGAACAATTTTGAAAATAATGAAAACTGCCTGTAACAATATTATAAGTTTATAAGAGGAAAGATGAGAAAGGGATCATATTTTATGCATGAAATTTGCAGTAGTCCAAGCAATTAGAGATAATTAGAGACCCTAATGGCTCTAGATGGAAAGGGAAGATTTTTTTTACTCTCATTGTAGAAGGAGCTGTGAGCTGAGGATTGCAACCAAGCTTGCAAAACAGCTTATAGAGGGAATAGAGTGAGTATTCCCTAACTTTCTAGCAACAGCATAGTTGACCATGGCTATGAAATTACCCATAAACTTGGTTGATCTACTAAAACAAGAAGACTCAGTATTTCTATTTTTCATTATTGTGAATTTTGTTATAAAACACATAACATAAAATTTGCCATGTACGCCATTTATAAGTTCAGTAGTGTTAAATATATTCACATTGTTGTGCAACGGAGTTCTAGAACTTTTTCATCTTGCAAAACTAAAACTCTATGCCCATGAAACAACAACTCCCATTTTTTCCTCTTCCAGCCCCTGGCAGCCACCATTATACTTTCTCTTTCTATAAATTTGACTACTAAAGATATAGCTATAAAATAGATATCTCATATATGAGTGGAATCATGCAATACCTGTCATTGTGTGACAGGCTCATTTCACTTAGTGTATGGTCCTCAAAGTTTCTCCATATTGTGATAGGGTTTCCTTCCTTTTTAAGGCTGAGTAATATTCCATTGTATGTATAAGTATATATATGTGTGTATATATATGTGTATATATATATATATATATATATACACTATATTTTGGTTTTTTTCATTCCTCTGTCAGTGAATACTTGGGATAGTAACTATAAAAAACAAAACAAAACAGAAAATAGCAAGTACTGGTGAGGATGTGGAGCAATGGGAACATTTGTGCTTTGCTGCTGGGAATATAAAATAGTTCAGCTACTATGCAAACAGTAGGGCATTTCCACAAAAAATTAAAAATAAAATTACCATATGATCCAGTATTTGCACTTCTGGTTATTTATCTAAAACAATGAAAGCAGGATTTTGAAGAGGTTTTTGTACATCCATGTACATACATGCCATGTTCATTATTATTCATTGTTAATAGTGTTCAGCATTATTCACCATAGCCAAGAGGTCAAAGGAACAAGTTTCCCGTGATTTATTTATATTACTTAACAGAAAGGTAAAAATCGGTTAAGAAGTCAGACTCCAGTATCATCTTCACAGAAGACAGCTCGGAAGTGCTGCAGTGGAGATAAGTATGAAGTAATAAAAAGTGGTTTTACAGGGAGTCAAGAAAGCATTCATGAAGGAGATAACCAAAAGTTTCCCACTTGAGAAGAGGGCAGAGGTATTTTGGAAAAAGGAACAGCACATGTAAAGGCAGAGAAGCATGAAAGAATATTGAATTTTTAGAGAAGTGAGATTATCTTGGAGTACCTGGGTCTTTAAGTGGCTCTTTAATTTTTTTTTTCCACTTAAGTCCATCTTTCAAGCTTCTGATGTTACAGTTTGTCGTTTCTAACCTATTCTTCATGACTCAGCTGAGGTCAGTCATACCTCCTTCATCACATTATCCTTTTCTCTCCCATGGATTATTTTTAATTTAGAGATTATTTTTACAGCAGTTTTAGTTTTATAGAAAAATGGCACAGAAAGTACAGAGAGTTCCATATGCCCCACCCCATCCTCTAGTTACTCCTATTATTAACATCTTGCATTGGTGTGATACATTTGTTACAGCTGATGAACTACTATATCATTAACTAAAGTCTATATTTTACCATAGACTATGTTATTAACTAAAGTCTATATTGTACATTAGAGTTCACTCTTTGTGTTGTACAGTTCTTTGGGTTTTGACAAACGCTTAAGGTCCTGTATCCACCATTGCATTTGCATACAGAATAGTTTCACTGCCCTTAAATCCCCTGTGCTCTACCTCTTCGCCCCTCCCCTGCATCCCCTGAACCCCTGGCAGCCAAAGATCTCTCTCCTGTCTCTACAGATTTGTCTTTTCCAGGAAGTCGTATGTTTGGAATCATACAGTATGCAGTTTGTTCAGACT
Source organism: Physeter macrocephalus (assembly GCF_002837175.3). NCBI lineage: Eukaryota > Metazoa > Chordata > Mammalia > Artiodactyla > Physeteridae > Physeter > Physeter macrocephalus. The sequence goes on from NC_041231.1 coordinate 21,074,927, forward strand.
GGCTTATTTCACTTAGCAGTATAGCCCATGGATTTTAAGAGATTAAAACTTACATGATAATATAATTTATAGTCCTGTGACAGCCACAGATGCCGGTGGGATGCCTGTAGCAGCAGTAGCTATGCACTGATACAACTCTAGGGGGTATAATTCACGACGACTTTGATTTGAACAGTGCTCTATGAAGCTGTGCGACACAACGGCCCTGTGCAAATAATAAAGAGGTCTTTGACGACTGTTTATTTTCTCTCCATATGCAATCTCTCATTTTCCCCCTCTTAGATTACAGGCACTTTTAGTACAATGTCCGTTTATTTCTCTTTCTTACCCAGGCTAGTGCAATGACTTTTCAATGATAAGAACCTGAAAAATGCTCTTTTTTTTCCTTTCATTTTATTTTAGTTAAAATTGGAGGAAACAAAGTTGTATCCCAGGTTCTGTGCTCAAATCAGAAATATGTTAGGTGTTTGTACTATAATCACTGATATCTGCATTCCATGTAGGCAATTTCAACTTGCACTGCGGTCAGTTTAATACTCATGAGTTGTCAGTCTGATGAACGACTCTACTGCTCGTGAAACTCTCTCGACCTCCCTATGAGCCGCCAGGTTCCTAGAGATCCTCACCTCCGTTGGTACCCGCTTACCTTTCCAGCCCTTTCCAACACAGCTTCTACTCTGCAGTCTAAAAGGTGGCTCTCGAATTTTGGTATGCATCAGCGTCATCTGCAGGGCTTTTTCAAACACAGACTTCTGGGTCCCACCCCCAGAGCTTCTGATTCATTAGGTCTGGGTGAGGCCTTGGAATGCGCGTCTTTAATTAGTTCTCAGATGATAGTGATGATACTGGTGACGGAATTCCATTTTGATAACCGCTGCTCTAGTATGTAACTCAGCGGCTTGCTCTTTCCTGTTATGTGCCCTTTAATCTTCAGAGTGAAATTCTCTACTCTAGCTTTCTGCTTTCTTTCTCTCCCACTCTCTCTGCCTTAACACTCTGCTCATCCTTCGAGTCCACTTTCTCCAGTCATATATTCGTGGATGGTATGTAATTCGTAAAGCATTTCCTGAATCCTCATCCAAACGTCCAGTCGGCCACCGTATAATCCAAGTCACCACACTCTCTCACCCGCGCTTCTACAAGAGCCTACTAATTGGTCTCCCTGTTTCTTGTCTTCTCTTCTTAGAGGCGTACATCTTAAGAGGATCCTTCTAGTCTCATCAAAAGTGTAGTCGAAATAGATCTACTGCCTCTTTCCTTTGCATGTGGAAACCATACTGCATGGATATGCCATTCTGTAAGAAATCTGATGGTTGGGTCCAGTGAAATAGGAATAATTTTTTCCTTTTGGTTTATCTCCTTTTTGATTCATACTATTAGCACAAATCTACCTTAATTTTTTTTTAAATTATGAAACTATTTAGTGTTTTCTATTTTTACCGGTCATGTGTAATGCCTTAAAAATCAATTTGTGAGTCATCAGGGAAATGAAAATAAGAACCTCATTGAGACGCTACTTCTCACCCACTAGGATGGCTATAAGCAAAAAGAAACACAGTCACAAGTGTAGACAAACTGGAACCCTTGTATATATACTGCTGATGAAAATATGAAATGGTCCAAGTGCTTTGGAAATCAGTCTCGTGGCTCCTCAAAGGTTGCACACAGACTTGTCATGTGACCAACAATTCTAATCCTAAGTATATACACAAGAGGACTCAAAACATATGTTCACACAAAAAGTTGTACATGAAAGTTTATACCAGCATTATTCATGATATTTAAAAAGGAGATACAACCCAAATGTCTATCATCTGAATGGATAAAGAAGATGTGGTGCAACCAAGTGATGAAATAGTATTTATTTAGCAATAAAAAAGAATGGAGACTGATACATGCTGACATACTGATGAACTTTGTAAATTAAGTAAAAGGAGGTGGTCACAAAATACCAGATATGGCATGATGTCATTGGTATTAAATTCCCAGAATAGGTAAATCTATCAAGGTAGAAAGTAGATTAGTTGTTGCCAGGAGAAATGGGAGTGATTGCTAATGAGCATGGTCTTTCTTTTTGGATTAATGAAAATGTTATAAAATTATAGTGATGGTTATACAACTTAACGATGAATATACTAAAACCATTGAAATGTACACTTTTTAATAAAATGAAGTATGGTTGAAGTACAATGTTGTATTAGTATCTGGTGTGCAGCACACTGATTCAGATATATATGTATTATTTTTCACATTCTTTTCCATTACGGTTTATTACAAGATATTGAATATAGTTCCCTGTGCTAGAATGAGGGACATTGATGTTTATCTATTTTATATATAGTAGTTTGTATCTGCTAATCCCAAACTCCTAATTTATCCTTCCCCCACAGCTTTCCCCTTTGGTAACAATCAGTTTGTTTTCTAAATCTGTGAGTCAGTTTCTGGTTTGTAAATTAGTGCCTTTGTATCATATTTTCAGGTCTACCTATAAGTGATATCATATGATATTTGTCTTTGTCTGTCTGACTTACTTAACTTAGTATGATCATCTCTAGTTCCATACATGTTGCTGTAAATCGCATTATTTCATTATTTTATATGGCTGTGTACTACTCCATTGCATATATATATATATATATGTACCACATCTTCTTTATCCATCTGTCTGTTGATGGACATTTTGGTTGCTTCCATGTCTTGGCTATGGTAAATAGTGCTGCAGTGAACATTGGGGTGTCTTTTTGAATGACGGTTTTCTCTAGATGTTCACCCAGGAGTGGGATTGCCGGATCATAAGGTAGCTCTATTTTTAGGTGTTTTTCAGGAAGCCATGCTGTTCTCTGCAGTGCCTGTTAGCAATTTACATTCCCACCAACAGTGGAGGAGGGTTCCCTTTGCTCCACTCCCTCTCCGGCATTTATTGTTTGTAGACTTTTTGATGATGGCCGTTTTGACTGGTGTGAGGCGATACCTCATTTTAGATTTGATTTCGTTTCTCTAATAATTAGTGATGTTGAGGTGAATTGTACTCTTTAATGAGTTGATTGAATGAGGTATGAATTAAATCTTCGCAAAGCTGTTATTATAAAAAAAAAAAACAGGCACAACCTAAGGTTTAAGGTCATCTCCTTGGCTACAGTCAGTGAAAGTGGAATGAAAGGAATGAAAGGAAATGAAAACAAAGCTGCCCTTTAGTCCTTTGAACAATTGTTAGCAGTGGGTCTATAGTATTCAGTGTTCACCTTGATGTCAATGACCCAGACACATCCATACCTTTTTTTGCTCCGAACATACATGTGCATTTCTCTCAGCTCTCTAATTCAAAGACTAGCTAACATGAAAGCATTCTTTTAGACCTTTACTGTTACTTTACTTTGTATAATCAAGTTTATGAACTGGTCCAAGGGGTAGTATTTAATGGCAACCTCTGCCTGTTGCTGCGTGTTTGGTTCTCTTAAATAATTCTGGATTACACTGAACTGTGGCTATGGTGGAAAAGATCTTCCCAATGAATAATGCTGTTTAAATAAATGTGAAAAAATATACTTCATAAAAGTTTTAAGGAAATCATCAACAAGTATCTTTCTAAGCCTGAATATTATGCCTTGAATGAGTATTACATGATATTTATCTCCTGAGTGTGTTTTATAAAGATGCTTCTTGGTGCACATATCTTCATAGTTCTTCAAGTTTATAAAACATATCATCACTCAAATTCTGTATTATTATCACAGTCAGAAACGGTTTTCTACAATTAGTAAAAATATGTATGTAGGCTTTGGGATAAAAAAGAAAAAGACAAAACCCTTAGAGTATTTGTCATCTCAAAACGTGGGGATGAACTGCGGCCATTTAATGTAGAGAAGAAATGGCCCTCAGACAATGCTGCAAAACCGTCAGTGTCATAGTTTGCCTGACATCACTAAGAGAAAATTATTGATGGGCAACATGGGAGGTGTAATCACTTCAGACTAACTTAACTGCGTGACCTATCTTATATGGATGAATATACAAGATAAAGGTTTCAGGGAATAAAAATTTTTAAAGAAAAATTTAAATGTACAAAGAATAGTTATATGTATAACGGATTCACTTTGTTGTAAAGCAGAAACTAACACACCATTGTAAAACAGTTATACTCCAATAAAGATGTAAAAAAAAAAAAAAAAAAAAAAGAGTGAACTCATAGAACTGGTATCTCCAGTACATGATGCATGCATCATAATCCACTAGAGTGTGGTGACAAATGTTAAAAAGTTTATTTTACTTTCATAACCAGATGATTAGAAATGAACGTTTAGTAATATCTGAGATACAGATGGATTTATTTATATAGCTTTAATAAATATATGCACATTTGTGTTAGAGCTTAGTGCTCAAAGAAGCTTCTTGATAGACTGAGAAGTCTACCCTAAATGGGAAAAGAATCTGAAAAAGAATAGATACCTGTATATGTATAACTGAATCACTTGGCTGTGTACCTGAAACTGACACAACATTTGTAATCAACTAGGCTTCACTAGAAAATAAAAGTTAAAAATAAAAAAGTCTACACTCTTTATCAAGAGCTTGTGGTCAGCAGGTGGAGCTGGGTATCAGAAACACATCTCTTGTTTTTCTTGGTGATTAAAAAATAAAGTCTTTTTCAGCATTTAAAAATCAGAATGTTGAACAGAAAATCTAGATTTCTAATTGATCTTCGGAAATCGAAAGGTCTAGAAACACTGAGTTCAGATTCTTGCGTGACAACAGCTGGCTGAGCGATCAATGGCTCTCTCCTTTAGTGAAAATGACTACGTCTCTGTATTGAGCAAATCTCTGCCATTCGTCACTATATTCTGCCTGACTGGTTTCAGTATGTTATCTACCTGGCTCGGGTATGTTTTTAAATTTGTGATAACAGTTGGCTGAGTGATCAGTACTTCCTTCCTTTAGTCAAAATGACTAAATCGTTGTATTGACCAAATCTTTGCCTTTCTTTACTGTCTTCTGCCTGGATGGTTTCACTACTCTATGTTATCTACCTGGCTCTGGTACCTATTTAAATTTGCAGCATAAAATATTTCTGACCAAACCCACAGGCCAAAAACCATAACCCTTATAGTTGTGAGGTAGAGACCCGACAGCTGTTCACCAAACCATTTCACTCGTTTCTTCCAAGCACACAGCTAGACTCCATTTCCCAGTTTCTTTTGCAGTTGGCTTTGCTATGTCATTATTTTATCTAATGGAAGAGGGGTGTGACCCTCTTTTCTTTTTCTTACTGCATCCAGTGGCTAGTTATCAAAAACCTGAGTAATCTCAGAAGCTACACATGCAAAACTGCAAAGACTCCATCAACCTGAGGGCTTGAATAACTGCCAGAGCCAACTTCCCTATACTCCCCCTCCACATAAAAAATTGGTTTCTAAATTAATGTTCTCTTAAGTCACTGATAGTTGAAGAGTTACCTTAATTAATTCAAGACATAATTGTCCCTTCCTCCATCTCTAGATGCTCCCTCTCAGGAAACACAACCATCAGTCTTGAGGAAAGAAAAAGGAGGAGGAAGATGAGGGAGCATCCATCTCCTCTCTTCTAAAGCTGTTCTATTTTTTCTCTCACTTAATTGGCTTTTCTTTGATGGCTTCTTAATCCTCACTCCATGTCTTCCTCCATGTTGTGTCCTTGAGGCTGTGTATAAATCAAGATGCTGAAATATCAAAAATCCCAGCTTAAATTGGCTTCAACAATGAAAGAAAGCATTTGGCTGCCATGATTGAAACCGTCCAGAGGGAGAGCAGGCTTTATGTACAGTTGGATGTATTCCCCTGGAGCTCTTTAACTTCCACCTTTCTCAGATGGGTTTCCCTTATGGTGGCAAAATGACTGTAGTAGTTCCCACCTCATGTCTGTACAACACACCCTCTGGAGCAGGGTTATAATTCATTATATTAGAAGCCCTGAGTTTCTCTCTCTTTGGATCATTGAAATCGTGTGCCTACCCTGAACCAATATCTGTGGCTCAGGACTGCTTTGTGCTTGGCTATTCATCCCGGAACTAACACTTGGGCAAGAGAGATGGACTCGTGCCTATTACTTTATGCCAACTTGGAAGCTGATCAGACTCACTCAAATGGCAGGGCTGACGCTCAGTGGGTGAGGAAGAATCCAGAATCCATGTCAGAATTCAGTGCTGTATAAAACTAATTCCTCGTGCAGTGGTAACCTATCTCTTAACAAGAATGCTTTCCAGTTCCCCAGTGCTTTATACTTTCCTAAGACTTTATAATTATATATATACTATTATATATGAATCCATTAATAATTCTTTGGGATATATAATGCATATTTTATTATATTTATTTTACAGATAAATTTTAGGCTGAGAGTGGTTAGGGAATTTGCCCTAAATCACAAACTAGTTAGTGGCAGAACTAGAAGTCACATCTCAATGTTTTGCAAATTGTTTATTTCACTATGTCTCTGGGCTTCCCTGGTGGCGCAGTGGTTGAGAGTCCGCCTGCCGATGCGGGGGACGCGGGTTCGTGCCCCGGTCCGGGAGGATCCCGCGTGCCGCGGAGCGGCTGGGCCCGTGAGCCGTGGCCGCTGAGCCTGCGCGTCCGGAGCCTGTGCTCCGCAGCGGGAGAGGCCACAGCAGTGAGAGGCCCGCGTACCCCAAAAAAAAAAAAAAAAAAAAAAAAAATATATATATATATATATATATATATTTCACTATGTCTCTTCTCTTCCTCACTCTCTTTGAAAATGTGTTAGATAAAGATTGTGTTGTAATTGTGTTTCTGGTTCAGAAAATCAAACTGCTACTGCTATAATCGCCCCTATAAAGCACCATTGTGGCTGCTTTTCGTTCTAAATTGCTTAATCTTTGTGAGTTGAGGTGGCCAAATACACCTTCACTTAGGCATCTTACTCATGAACACACAGCCCCATTGAAGGATAAGGAGAAAAGCAGCCTTTGTTATGATCAACTCCTAGGGTTAAAGGTAAATACACAATTATAGTTAAGAAGGAAAACAGGCTCTCCTTCTTTTATGCTCTTCAGAGAAATCGGTGTACTGCAGATTAAAGGGAGTGATGGTCTGGCTGCATATAAGCATAAGGCATTGATTAGAGTATTATTGCATTACATTTTCATTACTGTTGAACGGCAAAAGCCTATAATTGCTCTTCATAGAAGGCGGTACACAGCAAGTGAAGTACATTTGTCGGCCCATATATTTAAATTACAAATGCAGAGCTCATTTTCACCTAAAGAGAAGGCATCATGATTCGGTTATTTAATCACTTTTCAGCAGAGATAAGGCTTCACCAGAGTGAGAGAGAGAGAGAAATTCTTTCCTTAAGAGTCACATTACCATATTCCATGTAGAAACTGTTGAACCAGCGGTATATTTTTGGAAAATTGAATCCACATCAAATCATACTGAACAAAAAAAGCTGCAGAAGAGGTACGTGCTCCAGGTAGTTGCAATAATAGTTCAAAAGAAAGCAGAAATGACGGGAACTTGGAGGTGAAGGTTACAGTTAAACAAAGCAGTAGGACACAAAATTGGTAATAAATCACTCACAACTGTCTTGATCTCGGTAGTGACAGTATTTTAAGACAATTCATCAATCAGTCAATCACCAGAATTTACATAGTGTTCCTAGGGAATGGCTCTCTAGAGAGCTTTACAAAACAGAATTATAGCTCCATGAGAAAAAAATAGCTCCATGAAAACCAAACCCCCAAATCAACCCTTTTATCAATGTGAATCTCTGTTCCGGTAAGGAATCAGTGAAATTTCAGGGGAAGACACCGTAAGAACTTGTAACCCACACCGTTCTCTCTTCATAGTCAGCGTTTTACTAGAGATTATGGGAAAGTGAGCAAAATAGTCCAGCTTAAAAAGTCCCCCAGAATAAGAAATCAGACCCTTCTTCTGCTATTTCTATTCCTTTTCCCTTTCTTCACCGTCATCATTTTCTCTTTCCCTTCCGACACTTACCTCCTACTGCTCCCCCTCCTCCTCCACCATCAGTGCCATAAAGAACTAGGTTTCCCTCTGTAACCCTCAGAATCTATGAAAAGCCTCTTCCATTAAGCTACAGATGAATGGGGGGAAGTTGTCCTTGACATTCTAACCCCAAATGAATTTTGTCAATCGGCTTACTAAGTAGGTGTTCTCTCTCTCCCTCTTTCCAACATCTGGAACTGTGCTGGGGAAATGACTTTCCCATACAGAAGTGAACAGCTCATAGATCAATTGAGTACTAAGCAGCATCAGTAAGATGTCAATAGTTTAACTGGAATCCTTAGTCCACCTGCAAATAGGCAAAGAGTATCTGTCCTTTTGCCCAGAACAGGGGTTGGCAAACTATGGCCAAAGACTAAATCTAGCCTACCTCTGGCTTTTGTATATAGTTTTATTGGAAAAAAGCCACACCAGTCTGTCTGTGTATTGTCAATAGGTACTTTTGCACTACACCTGCAGAGCTGAGTCATTGCAACCAGGACCACTTGGCCCTTAAGGGTGAAAATACTATGTGACCTTTTCCAGAAAAAGCTTGCCAACGTCTAGCCTAGAACTTTGCTAAGTGATATGATGAAAAGGCTCCGCTTTTGGCTTAAAGAGCGTGTCATCTTACTAGACTGAGAAGTTGATCACAGAGGAGATGTTTAGTTAACGATATGAGATAGAACTGAATAAAGGTCAAACTTGCGCAGTATTGATTGCATTTATATAAATAATTCAGAGAGGAGGGATTACACTGGTGCCGTTGCAGAAAACTGTGCGATGGAAATGGTCTTTGTAGCGTGGGTGGGATTTGAATCGGAAAATTTCAGAGCTGGAAAGCAGCTTTGAAGACATCTGATTCAGGGGTTCCCAGACACTGGGCGGTGGGCCAGTGTCAGCCCGTGACGGATTTTTCCCTAATTACCAACAAAAAGAGAAAAAAGATCACAACAAGCTGGTTGAGGGTTTTAAGGTAGGGCTTTTCCCGTATCTACCTAACATGGGCTGTGTTTTCTTGTACCTGGTAGGTCTCATAAAGCTAAATTTATTCAACCTAAGAATTTCCTCCTTCCTACATTCGTGTTGAGATTTCCCTTCTTTTGGAAATGACATTGAGAGGTGAGGGTATGTGCTGTTGCTGCCATGATCTGTACCGTTACTTGGCAGAAGAAAATGTGACAAACCTGGTGTTTGTTCCTTCAATATATTTTAATGTTCAGTGTGCTGTGAAATCCAGGAGACTTGGAATTCCAGACCAGAGCAGATGCTAGTCAGTGTTTCCATATCTTCTATATCTGGTAATAGAATCAATGAGAAGAGCAGGCTAGGCAGACAGCAGGAAGAGAAATAAGTTTCAAGCGGAGATTGTGCTGATTTCCTCCCAACTCAGGGCTATCACTCTGCGTTTGACTTTTGCACCCCCAAATCTCAATGTTTTAAAGTTCCCACTTCCACTAAGCATTGCTCTGCAGAGCCTACCAGGGGTTTTCTTCGGTTCAAGTGAACATTCAGACTCAAGAACCACCATAGGCCACAGTGTGCTAAGAAGGCTTGGATTCAGAATCCAAAGCTCCCAGGAGGGCAGCGGTGGCATTCTCCTCCTGTGGAAATCCTTGCAGTGTCCCTGGGCCAGTTATCACTGTTATCAGAGCATCTTTCCTGACGTGATAGCTCGAGTGGGAGGCAACCACATTGGGCAGGTAGGTCTGAGCGACCCTAGCCCCACAGGAGCCTACGTCTCTTGTGACAGCAGCTGCATAGGTCGAGTTTCCAAGGTTCGTGCCAGGGCCATGCTCAGTTATAAGAGTACTTACCCCACTCAGGAGAGCCCAGAGATCAGACTTCCCGTTAGGTAGATATACTTCTCCCAGTCTAAATGTAATCTTCCTGTAAGGAGTCATTTTATCATTAACAACATTGCCTAGCAACAGTTGACATATTACCCTTATCGGGTTACCAGGGGAACAGAAGTAGAGAATTAACCGAAAGGTTAAGTCCTTGTGCAGAAGGGGAAGGGCTCTATGAACCCTTTGTCCACGATTGTCTTCGAAGCCCTTCGAATGGCTGGTGACCAGGAGCATCTCTAAACCTCTAAAGTTATCAGAGAAATTGAACAGCAAGTTGTCCTGTTCAGATGAGAAGGGAATATTGACTTTCTCAAGCAGGATCCTAGAAGTTCTGAGTCACTATAATACTGTAAATAAAAAACTATTTGAATAACCGGCACCCTCTACTTCTTAACACCTCTGTCTAAATATCTCCTCTTCCTGGAAGCCCTCCCTGACCACCATGATTAAAGCACACCGTTCTCAGCTAGTCTCTTATCACAGCACCTTTTTCTTTTCCTTCTATAACCTCCCCCAAATGCTGATTTTAAGGGGTCCTGTTTATTTCCAATTGGGATAGCTCCCTCAGTAACACATCAGTCACATTCTCTAAGGCATCTAATTTCATATCTGGAACATGGGATGTACTTAAAACTCATGTTCATCTCATGAAGGAGTGGATGAATGAAGCAAACAAAATGCTCAGAGCTGTGAGTCCTCACCGATCTAAGGTCCATTTTACAGTTTATATGCTGAACATTTCTCTCACTTCTCTGGAAGAACAAAGGTTGAGATTCATGCGGTTTGATCTCTTTCCCCTAAAACTTAGACCTAGACCTCTCATTATATCTGCCCCAGAGGTTTGAAAAAAAGTCCATAGGAAGTCTTCCAGACCACATTCTAAACAGTTGCAGGTTTCTTTAAATGTCCTTTCAAATGCAGAAGAAACACAATCCAGCTTCCTGTGGCATTCCTTTGGGACTAGCCAGCTCTCATCCTCATTAGCATCCATGGAGGATAAGCGTGATGAGTTTGCCGCAGAGAGCGGGGCGCTTCTCTATTTCCATACAGATCACTTTGGTAAGCCCCACCCTCAAAATTTAGCTAACGTAGAAGTAGAAAGAAGAGATTATTTCTCCTTTGATCCAGGGGGAAAACCGGTTCTCCAAAAAGATCTAAAAACTAAGGGTCTACTTGAAAAAACTCACAACATAAGAAAAGGAAAATGTTTTCCTAAAGAAAACTTTAGAATATAACTGACCTTTTCAAGCAAATTCATAACAGGGAGGAATTCTGAGAAAACAATTAAAGAAAAATTCCCCTCTTGCAGTTTTCTGTGCTAGTCGATGTCATAGAAGTCGTTTGTTTGGTGATGTTCTTTTACTAATAACTTTTCCAGCTGGAAAGAGAAATTGGCTTCCCCAAATGAGCATTAGCTCTGGGTTTCTGTGGTTAGAATCCTGATGTGATTCATTGCAGGCGTAACACCGGAGCCAGGGAGGGCTGAGTTAGGCGTGAGTACCGTGCCCAGGGATCCGCTGTCCAGCCGTGATGCCTGGAGGTGTTGATTCTTATGGAATGGGATTAGTCTGTGTGGTAGGCTTGAATTTCAAACCCTGTGTTGAAGTCTGAGATATCCATGTATAGTCTATTTTACCTCAAAGTTAAGAAAATGGGTAGAGGCTTCTTTCACGTTGGTTTAACATTTCTCGCTCTGCTTGCCAGTATTTACTCTGGGAGCAAAAACAGAGTAGGAAGAAAGAAAAGTATACAATACCTTGGATTTCTGGCTGGGCTCTTGTTTGCTTGTTAATATTGAAATATGGAGTTTATTACAGGTGACAGGTATTCTAAGTGGCTTTCTGAGCTCAGAAACACAGGACCCAGTGTTGGGGGTACTGGGAGCCTCTCATCAAAGTCCAAGTGGGAGATGTCTCAGAAACTGTTCCTTCTTCTTCGTGTAGTTTGCTCAAAGGTTTATCTGTTCAGTTGGTTATATGATCAAACTGACATGGTGCCCTTTCCAAAGGTGACCTCATCAGTCATCCAAATATGCTATCATCTCTAAGTGTAACAGCTTTTGATAGTCATATTTTGATATAAAATGGATGGAGACCAAGAGAGGACCAAGTGGACTTCAGTGTGGTTCTTTTAATAATTACTTCTCCATGCCCATCTTAGAAAACTGCATAAAATAGGACAGGCCAAAGCCAAATTTTTCAAAAAGTGATGTGACTTGCAAAGCTATGCAAATTAAAACCACAATGAAATGCCTATCAGACTGGCTAGAAGAATGCTTATATCCAGTGTCAGATGGGGTGTGAAGAAAAAAATAGCATCTTACACATATTGCAAGGTGGATATACAATTGATACAGCATTGTAAATTAGTTTAATCCAGCAGTTTAACTTCTGGGAATTGAACTTAAGGAAATAATTGTAAACATGGGCAAAGACGTATGTTCATAGAGGTTCACTAAAGTGTCATTTATTGAAAAAGTATAAATGGAAGCAAACTAAGTGGCCAAAAGTAGGTGATTGGTAAAGTATGGTACCTGAAAACAAGTGAATATTATGAAGGCATTCATTAACTAGTTTTAATAAAGAACTCGTTCAACAAATATTTATTGGGCTCCTCTCCTATGATGTGCCACATGCCATTCTGGACAGTGGAGAGTCAAGGGAACAAATAAAAATCTCTCTTTGCAAAGTAGTCATCTAGTGAGACAGAAAGTCAATAGACAAGATAAATAAGTAAAACAAATACAGACTGTTAGACCGGGCTTCCCTGGGGGCACAGTGGTTAAGAATCTTCCTGCCAATGTAGGGGACACGGGTTCAAGCTCTGGTCCAGGAAGATCCCACGTGTTGCGGAGCAACTCAGCCCGTGCGCCACAACTACTGGGCCTGCGCTCTAGGGCCCGCGAGCCACAACTACTGGGCCCACATGCCACGACTACTGAAGCTTGCGTGCCTAAATCCCGTGCTCCGCAAAAAGAATGTCAGACAAGTAATTGCTTAGAGGAAAAGTGAGACCTGAAAGGAGAAAAAGCATCAGGTAGGCTTTAGACAGTGTGCTCTTTGAAGATAGGAATTGTAGGAATAGTGATTTATTCCTCAGTGTATCTCCAATGTCTAAGTCAGTGCCTGGCCTATAGTAGCCAATCACGTAAATATTTGTTCAATATTTATGAGCGGCCTTCAGACAGTAGGATTGCTGTGTATGGGGACCTCATGAATGTGGTTTCAGAGAGAATCCAGCGTTAGTATGGTTGCCTGGAGCCTCGTTGGAGTAGAGATGAAGCTTGAAGAATGGTTAAGAGTGAAATGTAGAGCCCGTCTGTTAGGATTTTGTTCTGAAAGCAGTGGGGAGCCCCTGACAGATTTTAAACAAGTGAGTGGTTTGATCTAGTTGGTGTTTTAGAAGGTTCACTTTGAGAGCTATAGATGGGGATGGGGGAGGGAGCAAGACTGGAAGCAAGACAGCCAGTTAGGGGGTGTTAATTGTGTATTACTGCTGCCAAGAGTGCGCGCGCGCGCGCACGCACACATACGCGCGCGCACACACACACACACACACACACACACACACACACACACACACACACACACACACCCTCCCCAGAGATCTCTGTGGACAGTCCCCGTACACACCAATGGCTTCCTGTGTGCATCTGTTGAAAGCCCGCACTGGCCCTAGGAAACGCCTGGCTAGATAAATACCTCAGCTTCTGCACGTCAGGAAGACAGTTCCGAGGCACACACCATGAAGTCTCTCAGAGGTTTCCCAGTGGATTCATCCCAGTTGCCTACAGCAGTGACCTTCTAATTAGCATATTCCTTACTGGCCCCCTCCCTTCCCTGTCTCCCTTCCCCACTCCCTCATAGCATCTCCTGGGATTACCTTCAAAAACACAACTTGAACCAAAAAAAAAAAAAAGGATGAATGGGGATGTATGCAGTTTTAGATAAGATGGCCCATGAAAGGTGCAATGAGAGAGAGGCAGGTATGAAATCCTGAACGAAGCAAGGGAGCCAGGTATCTGGTGTCGGGAAGGAAAACATCCACGCAGAAGGACCAGCACATGCTAAGCCCTGAGACAGCGGCATGCTTGGTGTGTTCCATGGACAGCGGCCATGAACAGAATGAATGAGGCCGAAGCTAATAAGATTTGAGGTCAGAAAAAAAACGCTGAGGATGTTGGAGAAGGCATATTAAATTTTGTCTTTTGCTCTGAGTGTAATGCAAAGCCACTGTATTGGAAGATTGTATCTAAGCAAAGAAGAACTTATCTGACATAGGTTTAAGTGCTATCTCTCTGGCTGGTTGAGAATAAACTGAAACGGGAAAAGAGCAGAAGCTTGGAGACCAATTTGGAGATTTGCCATAATCCAGGTAAAAATGATAGTACTTTGAATAAACATGATAGCAATGGGAGTGGTGAAAAACCATTGAAAACCACATTGGAGGAGAATTATTATCATGAAATCATGATAATTATTTAAAAGAAAGCAACAAATTATGAAGGTTTGTCATGACCTGTAAAAAATTCCTTGAAAGACGTATTTCAAAACAATCACATTGGTTTTCTCGGGTGGTTGGTGCATGCTTAAATCTTTCCAGTTTTCTGTGCTATTTTTCGAATCAAGGGGAGAGGAGGCTTCATGGTTTGGAAGCTCAAGAATCAAAGGACCAAACCACTGAATTCTCATTACCAGAACCATCTTAGTTATGTCTGTGGACTTTTGCATTTTCTGCAGATCTCTGCTCCATTTCCTTTTCGAGAATAGTTTTCTCTTCCTCCCTTTCTCTTCTTCTATGTTCTGTTGAGAATATAGAGAAAAATATGTTACAATTGGTTCTTCAGAAGACATTTTCATGGGATAAGAACTTAGACTCTTCCTGTCAAGGCCTCATTGTAAGAGCTGCTAAACAAGATGAGCACTGGGTTGTGAAGGCACACTCTCTGGAGGATACAAGTAAAGACATTAACTTTTGTTTTCACTCCAAAAGAATGTGCTATTTCCTACTTCATTCTTCCTACCTGGATCCAGAGGGACCGTTTTGATGATTTATGGTGTCCAAGAATATAGCACTTAAACTGTGGACTGAATGCTTTCTATTTATTTGAATTAAATTCTACAATCCTATTGTTATTCAAGAATAAGTGAATGTGTTTATCACCAGATGTGTTTTGCATTGATGCTTCTGGGACTCCAAGGCTTGTTAGACACACTTTCCTTTCAATCTTATTAGGAAACATTTCCATTTTCATTTTATTTCCTCTCTGCTTGTTGAGTAGAAAGTATATAAGCAAACATTTTTATAAAAAAAAAACAAGTCAACAGAATAAACTTATCGAATTGTAAAGATACAGAAATGTTGCACAAATTCTTATCTTGTATCAATGCAATTCTAAGAAAAGGTGGTTGGATTGGCTTAGTGAGCTAGTTCATATCAGTGATTAAATCGAGTTTGAATGATGCAGTTCAACAGAGAGTTTTGGGGCATCCTTACCTTTATGGAAGAACATTCTTCTGATAAGAGTTTAACTAACTAAACCATTGGAAAGAAAAGCATGTTTTAGTTATTGTTGAGTAAAGAATACGTAGCTATGCATTATTGGTTATTTAAGGACATTTTCCCGGGTTTAGTCACAGAGCAATAATACCATGACCAATAGTAACGACCAATAGTGGTGATCATAATAGTCGAGTGCTGAGGTTGTCGAAGATCTATGCTAAGCAGCTGACTTGTACTATTTCATATTGTCTTCACACCGGTCTGAGGGGAAATATACTATTATCCTTCTCATTTTACAAATAAATGAAATGAAATGTAATGAGGTTAAAGTAAAGCCCAAAAAAGTGCATCGTTCTTACGATTTTCCATTTAGAGACTGAAGCATTCAGATGAGCATTCATGGTAGGATCTTGACTTGAAATTATTTAAAGTTTTTCTTGATAGTTTGGATTTCTTTTGCCCACTGAGCTCAGCAAAATGACTTCATGAGTACAGAAAAATACAACTCTTCTCCATTAAGTGCCAACACTGATTTATGGATATAGTAACCGTGACAACCTATGAACCTGCTTATCTAGATGTGAGTTACTGATCAGGCAGCCAGAGAACCAAGTTCTAGTCCAGATCTTGGTCATTTCTAGTTCTGCGTTCCTGACCAAGTCTCTTAATGTTTTGGGGCCTTGGAGTCCCAAAACTGAGGTCTGAGAAGACTGAGTTATTTCCAGGGTCTTTTCCAGTTGTGAAAACTAGAAGTGGCAATCGGGTTACTGTCACCAGGACATGAATTCTGAGTAGGCTCATCAATGAGGGACAATAGGCTTCCCCACACATACGCTTGATTCATCACAGAAACTGGAACAAGCTTAGCTGAGGAGCTAGGCAAATCAATAACTATATTTCATGTAAGTAGAATTTAAACGGAAGTATGTGCCTTTAGAGTTTTGATTTTCCCCCCAAGAGGACCTTCATGGATATTGGCTTTGTAATCAATTAGAACTACAGATCAGTAACCATATCCATCTGCATTTTGTCACTTAATCATTTCATTTCCCTCTAATCTGTTGTATTCTATGGCTGATTTTAAGAACAGACTTGAAAACTATTAAACTGAATAAGGAAAAAATAATGAATACAGATATGTCATTCTTAGAGCACATAGAGTTAGCACTTCAATCATCCACCTTAGTTTTATTCTCTCTGGTTATCTTGCAGGTGTGATACCATACTGATGTGCTTTAAAAAGTACAGAATAAATCCAACCGAAAGCAAAGACGGTGACACAAGATACCTGAGTGTGCAAGTAAGGTCCTGGTATTACTAAAATTAGCAAACCATAAAACAGCACTCGGGGTGTATGTCCCCCCTACCCTCTGTATCCCAGGAACAGCTCAGAATTCAGAAGATGTGAGAGGCAAGTAGCCTGGATCTGGAAATAGAATGAGGGCTGATGGTGCGGGGCTGAGGCCTTTGGAGACCAGTACTATTGTGGGCCCTCCTCACTTCCAGGGATTGCCTTCAGGAATTGGTGAGAGTCATTCAAATCCAGGCAGTTTCTCTGGTGACCTAAATTAACCCACGGGGTCTTTTCAGGTTTGGGAACATTTTTGGAGAGCTGAAATAAAAGCATCGCCGTGACACAACTCTGGAGGGAAGCACTGATTTTGATTTGGTGCATTACATCAAGAGTGTAAAATCAAGAAGATGCTAGGAAGACAGTGAGTCTCTCCCCTCCTCCCCTCCTCTACTTCTTCTGCCTCACCTCTCTTTATTCTTTCTCTTCCTCTGCCTCTTTCCTTCAATTTTGTTAGCTACTATGGAATTACCTTGGGCTTTCTGGATCTTTTCAAAATTTGGGGACTGTCTCTACACTGTATTAATTCAACATGCTCTTTCTGGTTGGACAGATTTCCCTTTTATTTTCATGCTTTCCAAATGATAACGCTTCTGGAAAAAATGTGGAATTTAGTATAGTAATAGTGAAATAAGAAAGCAGAATTTCCTCTTTGAATCTTAGCTGCATTTCTCCACAGTTTGTCCCCCACAAAAATGGAGAGAGTAGGGTGCACATCGCTCTGTCTCTGTGCTGGATTTGCATTCCCCAGAAAAGAGTTGCCCAATGTGCATCCCAGTGGGATGCCATTAGCCTTGCTCTTTGTAAACCCCTGTGGTGTACCTGGTGGACCGTATTGTAGGGTGGACTCTTTCTTAACCTTGCTGCGCTCTCCTACTGTCTTACTTTTCACCTGGCTTTTCAAGTCTACTTTCAAATCCGATGGGAAATGGACAGATGCATAGATGAACGGATGTGGAAAGGAGTTGCAGTGGCTATGTAACAACTGCTGAAGAGCATGGGCCCTGCAATCTGACAACCAAGGATTTGAGGCCTTCCATCTACTAGCTATGTGAGAGTGGCTAAGATGAACTTTTCTGAAAACCCATTTCTTCTCCTATAAAATCGGACATTGAAATATCCATTCTCCTTCTTCCTATATTCAAGAGGGAAAATAAGGTCTTTATTTTCTAAGAGATTTGCCCCTCTCCACAAGTTCATCCTGGCCCACGACTGCTGATAGTGTGACTAGATCTTGTGGTCTTCCTAGCAGTTAGTGG
The DNA here is from genome assembly GCF_002837175.3 of Physeter macrocephalus. NCBI lineage: Eukaryota > Metazoa > Chordata > Mammalia > Artiodactyla > Physeteridae > Physeter > Physeter macrocephalus. Next base: position 21,092,886 of record NC_041231.1, read on the forward strand.
TAGCCGTATAACGAAGGGGTGGCCTGCGGGATTTGAGCAGCAGGGATGGGTGCTCTGAGCCTCTTGTACCTGAAAATGTTGGGCGTGCACATCTCACGCTCTTCCTTCCTTCCCATGGCTGCGAAATGGTGACAACTGGAAAATCCAGCTTGGACCTGGGGCTCGTGAGAGCTCCATAGCACTCACCTTTGTAAAACTATGTGTGAAGAAGAAATACTAATTTGACCACAAGCTTTCTTTCTGTTAGTGTTTTTATGGTATATCTTCTTGCAGCCTCTTATTTTCAGCCTTTCTGCATTCTTTATCTTTCAAGTTTTCTCTTGTAAGCATTACATATTTGAGAAGTATAATCCAGTTTGGCAATCTTTATCTTTTAATTATTATATTTAATAATAATTATTTGTGTATTTAGGCTTATATCTGCCATCTTACTATTGTTTTCTATCTAACTCATCTGTTTTAGGTTCCTAAAACCTATTTTATATTCGAATGTCAGTATTGGTTAACATCTATATTTCTCTCCTACTTGAGATCCTCAAGGACAGATATTTTGGTTAATCTTGATAATAAAATTAGCTAAGCATTTAGTCATTTCAGACACTTTACTGTGCACTTCATGTGCATTAATTTACTTAATTCACATATCAATTCTGTGAAGGAGATACTATTTTTATCCTCATTTCACAGAAAAGCAGTTAGGCACTCAATGAGAAGTTAACTTGCTCAAGGCTCTCCTAATAGGATGTGGTAGAGAACAAAGTAGTTGTTCAGTAATATCTTCTGAATGTCAAAGGAAAGAATGAGCCCCACAGGGTAACCCTTCATGTCCCCTTTGCTGGTAAGTCTTTTCTACTCACCTGCTTTTCTTAAGGGATCCATTTGCTTCCAGTGACCATTAATGGCAATAGATGAGCTAAGGAACTAGGTATAGTTGAGATGAGAAGGGCTTATACATTTGTCATCCAATTCAACATAAAACTTTATGCAAAATATTATCTTTCTGCTATCGAGATTTACCTCATCAATTCTGATGGGATGGTTAGGTCTGATGGTGAACTGCGTGCTCCCTGTTTATGGACATTGTCTCATTTCCATTAGCTCTTTGCATCTAGATTGCATGGTACATACACCTCTTGGTCTCCTTCAGGACTCTCTCAGCGAACGGTCTATGTGTTCTTGTGTGAGCAATAGGTGCAGTCTTTTGAGAAGTCAAGCTAAAGTTAAGAAATAACGTTTCTTTATATCCTACCAGGCTTGTCATGTGTATCTTTGCCTAATTTATAGCACACAGTTTCAGGTTGCCCCTTCCTCTCAACACAAACACTTTTCTGCTCTTCCCTTGGGATGCAGACCAGACAACCTCATGAAACATTACCATAGTACATGATTCAGGATAATGACTGACTCCATGCATTTATATATTCTCCCTCCCAAGACTCCATTAAAATTGTGGTCAAGAAATACAAAGTGTACTAACTCCCTGCAATGGTGAGACCATTAAAAGACTCACAGATAGACCAGATACTTGGGCACGTTTCTGGAGGATAAAAAACAGTGATGAGAAGAGAAGGGAGAAGGAATACAGGTTGGAGGAAATGTAGAGACGTGAAAAGGGCCTATGACTGCCGAATGAGGCAGTTAACCTGGAGAACGCCGGAGGAGTTGCAAACTCAGAAGTGGTAGTTATAAAACTATGGAAGTAAGAGGCTAAAAATAGACTGAGCCAGACCACCTCTGCCTCTGCAAGAGAAATGCCTGCTAGCCAGGGATTTAATTCCTTTTCAGAAAGTGGAGACTCACTCTAAAAAAGATCTGAAGAGAACTAGATCTGTCAGTATAGGTGTGGCTGTCTCCGCATTCTGGCACTTGGGAACGCCACAGTAGAATCTGGTTCCTTGTCTGCTCAGTCTATAGGAAAGCCTTCTAGTCAGAAGCCCCCATACGAACATAAAGCTTCACATTGGCTGATTTATTGCCTTATCCTTAGATTTGGAATAGACAATCCAGAAACTTGAGACAGTTGGTGAGAGCTTGCAAGCTGAAAGGGAAAATCAAGATAAACAGAGAAAACTGGGATAATACCAAAAAAAAAAAAAAGAAAAAAAAAGAAGCTTAGAAATTCTTTACTGCTGTCAAGGGAATCATGAGGCTATTGCAACCACAAAGCAAGAACAGAGTACAACTGAGAAGGAACAGTCAGAAAATAATAAGGAATCCTTATAAAATAAAAATAATTTCCAAAGTTTCAGATAACTTATAAAGGACTGCAAATTTTAAAAAATAAGTAAATAAAGAGCCCACAAATACTCAGCTTTGTGAGTAAAATATACCTAACTAGACAGATGACTGTGAAATGTAAGAATACCACAGATAACAGTGAAATCTCAATGGCTTCAAGAAATTATAAATAAGGAGTATGTATCATAGTGACACCAGACTCCTCATCAACATCACTGGGAAACATAAGCCGTGCCTTCAATAGCCCAAGGGAAAGTTATTTTACATCTAGAATTCTGATCTCTGAAAAACTATCAAAGGTAGAAAAAAAAAGATATTTTCAGACATATAGAATTTAATTTCCCTCGCGAAGTGGGTTGAATGGTGGCCTCCAAAAAGATATGTCCATGGCCTAACCCTCAGCAACTGTGAATGTGATCTTATTTGGAATAAAAAGGTGTTTGCAGGTATAAAGTTAAAGATCTAAAGATGAGATCCTCCTCAGTTATCTGAGTGGGCCCTAAATATAATGACAAATGTCCTTAGAAGTCCAAAGAGGGAAAGGCACACTGGAGGAGGAGGCAAGGCGACCACGGAAGCAGAGATTTCCGTGATGCAGCTGAGAAAGCCTAGAAATGTCTGGAGCTACCAGAAACTGGAAGAGGCAAGGACGGGTCCTCCCCAGAGCCTCTAGAGGGAGCACAGCCCTGCCAGCACCTTGATCTCAGACTTGTGGTCCCCACACTTGAGAAAATAAATTGCTGCTGTTTGTGGTGGTTTGTTGTGGCAGCAACCCCTAGACTCAGGATACTGTTTGAGGATGCGCTCTAACAAAATGCGAGAATAAGTCAAGAAAGAGGAAGTAGAATCCTGCCTAGAGTGGTTCCAACCCAGAAGGGTAAAGGTAGAAACCCAGGAAGCAGTCAGAAACTGTCCTGGAGAGCCAGCCATGAAGCCAAAGAATCAGGAAATCCAGGAGAAAGGCAGCCATTGACTTGATACCACCCAAATGATGCTGGAGGCACATAAGAATGCACTAAAAGCAGATGATGCATGAAAACAAGAAAGACAAATAGGAAAAATCAAAACCTCTAAAAGAAATGAAATATAGCACACTACTTGGCTATGTAGTCAATATTTGCAGCAGCGTAATAATGTCATCCCTGCTCGTTGATTTACAATTATTAGATTCGTGCTACCTGTGTAGCAAGAAAGTCTTCATTAAGGTTCTGAAAAACACACACTAAAACAAATTTAAATGGGTATAGAAAATTAGGAAAACAGAAGGATTGGAGGAAAGTGGAAGGAAATAGTAGAGGTGATCAGAACCCTGAATGTAAACAGGGAGATCCGGTGCAATTTGTAGTGAATGAAATGATAAAGATGGGATGAAAATACAAAGCTTACAATTACAAATATTACCAAGATAGAAACTAAATATTCTATATTTCTAGGTATAAAAACATGATTATATTCCAGGGAAGGGAGGTAGGAGAATGTATTATTGAGCTAAGTCCTCATCTGTCATATCAGGTAATCAATAGATAAGGTCTAAAATTGATTAATCAAGAAGTAGCTGTGTGTACACATATTTAACAATAAAACTAGTTAAATAACAGAAGTAATAATACCAGAAAGAGTTAAAATAAATAAAAATAATTCCTTCTGGGTGTTAGCGAGTGGATGATAAAGGGTGACCCAAAGGACTATTTTTTTTTCACACTAAGTCCTTAGGTACCAATTCAACTTCTAACCGTGTGCATGTGATCATTTGAAATCGTTAGTGTTTTTTGGTAAAGCAATTTTGAGCCTCCACGGAGGATGCAGAAAGCTGAAAAAAGTGCCCCTTCCGTCTTTACAACTATACCAAAATACACCAGTGCTCTCTCAATTCACAACTTTTCTTGAACACATCAGAGAGCTGTAACTTATCTGAAATCTGAAGACAAATAAGCATTTTCAAGAAGATGTGGGATCTGAGCCCTGTGGCAAATGTGGAAAGCCAGCAAGCCATTACGAAGAAGTCAGCAAAGACCAACTGTGGACTAGCAGAAAAGTCTAGAATCCCAGGGATCCACAGGGGATCTTGCACCAACTGGCAGAATCTCCACGGACACTGCAACGTGCTTACAGCAAAGACTGGAGCCAGGGCAAGAGGCTGGGAAAAGCCTCCCTCCTGGGCGAGCCCTGGGAAAAGGGGACTGCAGCCTGTGTGGAAACATACGAAGCCCCCCCCTCCCCCTGAGCCTTAGCTCTGTCTCCTTATGGAACAAAAGCCTGAAGCTGCTGGGGGAAAAGGCAACAAAACTTGACACCCTTGATGCATAGGTGAAGACTCACTGAAGCTGGGGAAGAGAGCAAGAGAGAAAACAAAAGGCAGGAGTACACTCTGGGCCCAGATCATTAGAGATCTGTAAAAATAGGGGCAAGGTAAAACTAAAAAGGTCCCAGTCCCATGACCTAGAGACACAGCATCTGTTTAGTCTGATGCTGAACCCGAAAGACGGGGTATGCCCTTCCTCTGCCTCTGCCATCAGGTGAGCAAGTGTCAAGTAACAAGTAAGAGTCTGCAGTTAGAACAAGAACTAGAGCAGAGAGAGAGAGAGAGACCTCTGAGGCACAGGGGCAAAGAACCTCTCAAGCTGGGAATGGAGCAGATACTAAGAAGACCCTCTGGCCAAACAACACCTACCCTGAACCCCATGCAGTGCTGCAGCATATGGACCCTTGGGTGTGTCAGGGCAACCACAGCAAAAGCAAACCTTAAACTCAAGTGCACTCCAGCCCCACTTGATTCAATCCCACAATTGGAGGTTTTAGTGAAAAGGAGTATATCCATTTCCACTTTAATTACTATTAAATTCATGGCTATAAGTTACGCCCTTTTCCCTTTTTCCCCTGGGCTCTTGCGCCGTAGACTGTTCCCTCCTTCTGGGCGGTGGCAGGTGCCATGGGAAGACTATGCCTTGGACGTCAGGCGCTTTAGTGCAGGTGTCACCCGTGCCACTCAGGGACCTTGGACAGGCCACTTAACCCCAAACATCAGTTTCTTTATATATAAAGTGAGGGCTTTAAACCTACTTCAAAGGGCTTGTCTGACAAAGACATGACTTCCTGGGTGTAAAGAACTTAGCACCCTGAATCTCTGGCAGTTCAAAGACCCTGAGCGGAGGCTGGTCAGTCATGGCTCAGGGACCTACTGACAGGTCTTCTTTGCGCTCTGCTTTCTCATGTCTCTCCCTGGTTCCTAACTTTCTAGTTCGGTGGTTCTAAATGGAGGAAGAGTACAAATTGGGCGAAGGACTGTTTTTAGTTGTTACAGAAATTGGTTCATGAAGGGCATCCTCCTCGCATTTAGAGGTTGGGAGTCGGGGTGTTGGAATTCCTGCACAGGAGGGAGAAACCGCACCATGAACTGTTCTCAATCCTGCATGTGGCATGAGGTTTGAAAATCTCCCTAACCAATTATTTTTTGTAGCTGGAAAGCCTGTTTGTAATTATTTGAGCTTAGAAACTAACTCCATATGATCTACAAAGACAAAGTCTTCCTAGCACCGTTTTTATATGTCATTGATTTTGCCAAGAATGCAACCACGATGCAATTTAAGGGAAGGTTGTCTTTTATTCAAGAGTAGTTCGCCATTTTGGAAAATTCTATCGCTAATGGCAGTGATGCCTTCGTTTTTGAGTTTCCGACACAAAACACCTGAACCAACATTTGTTATCGCTGTCCTATTCGTGGTACTGTCATGTCTGAGTGCAAGCATGAACTGCTTCATTGTCTTCTGGTGTAGTTGGATATGAACACTTACATATCAAAATACAGATTGATTTTAAATTACTTTTGTTTCATTTCTAGTTGTTATTACATTTAGGAAAGTGTATGGATTTTTTTTGTCACGATGTGCATAGGTGGGTTACATTTTCTATTAAGGATCTAAGGGGCTCAAGGAAGTGTTATAAAATATTACTTATAAAAAAGGGTCTGGGGTCTGATGGCTGCAAATCCTAGCTCTCATTGCTCATCTAGGTTGCCCTGGGTTTGTGTGCTTTGGTGCTGGGGGTGTCCACATGAGCTTTATTTATTTATTTATTTCCTTTTTGGCTGCGCCGTGTAGCTTACAGGATCTTAGTTCCCTGACCAGGGATTGAACCCGGGCCCTCGGCCAGTGAAAGCGTGGAATCCTAACCACGGGACTGCCAGGGAATTTCCAAAACTTACTTTAAAAATACAGATGTTTGTCCTCTCTCCCAAAATGTCTGTTTCATGGTCCACATATCTGCAGTTTTAATAGGTACTTGATGTGAGGACTCTTCCTATTACACTTTAAGAAGCAGAGCCCTGGTATGTTAAACTTGATCCAGTCCTGTTGCATCTCTCTGGAGAGGGCCAGACTGAAAGCAGTCTCTCCTCTGGTCTCTCTGCCCCGACGCTTTCCTAAACCTCAAACCTTCTTCCAACACTCATCTTGCCCTCAACTCACTTCTGGTCACTGAGAGTTAACTGAAGGCCCCTATTTCAGTACAGAATCGTTCTTTGTGAGCGAGAAGTAGAATTAAATAACACATAGAAACAGAGAGTATGAAAACTCTGTAAAGATCTGACTTGTAGCTAATTAAAGAGCGGGGGAAGCTCCCTTAAATTTCAGCAAAGTTTTGCAAACCTCATAGAAATAAATTAAGTAGGAACTGAATGAAACAATATTAGAAAATTAGTGAAATTGGAGGAGGGAATTTATTCAAAGAATTCTTAAAGCCCCCCCATCATGTTACTTGTTAAAACCCAAGTAAAGAAATGATTTGAATCATTAAAGCTTTGCAAGGTGAAAAGGGTCAGCATCTATCTTTCCCACTTAAAATACAAATATATTTTTTCATAGATTTTTTTTATATAACTGCTGACATTGAACATAATGATTGTCCTCAACAAGTATGTAATATTTGTCGCTGAAACATAACTTACAAAGTCTTGAAATACAGAGAATAAAGCTCCACGTAAATGAAGGGAGTGTCAATCGCCCCTTTCCTTCTAAACAGCCTGTTTAGTCTGTATGAGGCCAACTTGAAACACCTGGGGGGGAAAATAATAATAGTAGCAACTATTTATTGGGCCTTAATAGACTGGCAACTGTACTAAAAACTTTATCATCTCTCATTTATTCTAAATAATAGATATTTATTTATTCATTCATTCTAAATAAATATTTATTCATTATTAAATATAAATATTAATTAAACAGTATCCATAATATAGTAATATTTTGATTCAGTGATAGTGATTAAGTATTATTTTATGAATTAAAATTGATATCAAATTATTTATTTACCGTTCTAAATAAATATTTACTGAGTGCCACGTGCCACAACCCTGTGCTAGGCACCAGGATACAGCAGTAAACAAAACAGACAATGTTCATTGATTTTATGAGCTTACGTTCTGCACAACAAGACTTTCAGGGAGGGGCTAAAAGTATCTCGGCAAAACAGATGAAGACCCTGAGAATTATAGTCTTCCGGGGCTTCGCCTAAGGTCACACAGCTTGTTAGTGACAGAGCAGAATTTGGAGGCTGGGTCTGCCTGGTCCCAGCGCCAGTTGTTAATCAGTAGTCTACACTGCAGTAATGAATGTGCATCTTCTATTCACACACTCAGCCTTGGGTAGCTAGAGTTAGACTGCCTACTGTATGCAGGACCCCTTTTCAATTCCAGGAAATACCTCCCTTGATCCGCTGTTAAAAGGACCCCGGGGCTTCCCTGGTGGCGCAGTGGTTGAGGGTCCGCCTGCCGATGCAGGGGACGCGGGTTCGTGCCCCGGTCCGGGAAGATCCCGCATATCGCGGAGCGGCTGGGCCCGTGAGCCGTGGCCGCTGAGCCTGCGCGTCCGGAGCCTGCGCTCCGCAACGGGAGAGGCCACGACAGTGAGAGGCCCGCGTACCGCAAAAAAAAAAAAAAAAAAAAAAAGACCCCAGAACACAGCCTCAGTATCTACCCGAGGACTAAGGTCATTTTCAGTTCCGAACTTCCTGCTCACTTCTTTCCACCTCACCCTAAGGCCACATTGTACGAGAAATCAGAGAAAAAGGGAGATGAGTGAGTTGCACCTATGAGCCCCAAGGATCTCGTGAGAGTGCAGGAGAAATCCACAAAGAGCAGTGCCTGGATCACAGAATGTCACTTTGAAGTTTCTTTTCTTTCAAATGCCTTTGAGAAGTTGGGAGGCATATAAAATGGGTGAAGCTGCCAATTGCGTTTCATTTTTTGGCACGTGCCTGTTATTTGTTTTAATTAAAGTGACAAGAGGGAATGACACTGGAAAACAATGCCCTTTATTTCACAGTTATCTGACACCGGGTTTGTAAGCAATTCTCACAGTGTAGCTGAAAGATCTTGCCTTAAAATCTGAGGATATTTTGCATGTAAATCCCTACCCACCACTTCAAACCGTGAGTATAGCCAAAAAGGATGCAAAATGCTCTCCCTGACAAGATTTTTATAGATTTTTTAATAGAAGTGACAGACGAGAGAGAAATTCTTTCTCAAAAGCCTGCCAACCTCAAGAAAATAAAGCATTTCCTTACCCTCCTCTTCCCTCCAAAATAATGATTGAAATTATTTAACTTCTATTCTGGTGCGGTTAAATCTTACGGATAAAATCCTGCTGGAATTAGATAGCTTTAAAAAATGATAATTACTGTGGGTTTTCAAAGATCCCTTAATAAAGAACACAATCAAAATGTTGTCATCCCTCTGTTGTTTTGCTAGATGGAAAAAATTAATAAAATCTAGACCTCCTCAGAGGCGGCTCAGAGGCTGCACTACAGCAGTGGTTCCAACCCACACAGGTAGTGGTCAGTTTATTCAAACTAGGGACATGCCAGATAAAAGCCAGGGGACCAAGTCCTGGGGCAGACTTAGAAGGCATGCATTCGTTAAAGAGTTGCTTTAACCACATTGTACTCCTGAGAACACAAGTAGTGAAGTATGGGACGGAAAACTGAGTCGGTTACTGATTGTGTACATGCGCCTTCCTCTGGGAGAATCTGCACAGGACAGATTTGGAGCAAACAGTACTCCAGTATAACAGATGATGGGGAAACCACTCCTGTAGCAGATGATGGGGAAACCACTCCATTCTCCTAAAGTTAAGAACATTAGCCCCACAAGGCTGGTTTTCCACGGCTAAAGTGAAGCAGGAAATTGGGGCAAATTGGAAAAATCTCCTTTCATTCCTTTGCTTATTTGCATCAATCCTATGCCTGGTCTTGCCAAGGGAGACTGATGGAACCATAAAGGAACCCAAGTATAGCAGATTAAAGTTAGACAGAGCTGGGTGAGGATTTGAATTCTTTTGCTGACAAGCTGGACAACCTTGGGCAAGTCACTTGATCTTTCTGAACCCACTTCCCCACCTAACATCCAGCTCATCACATTGTTACAAGTTTTAAACAAACAAAAAATGCTCTAAAAGTACTTACACATGGAAGTTTCTGCAAAATATAACCTCTCTCCCCATTAGAAGGCTATTGAATATTAACCTATTTAGACTATTGAATGTTACCTAATGAGACATCTAGCATTCCTCATCTAATAGGTGATGAATTCAAGATTCCAAATTGGACGTATGCCCAGTGGGGAGTAGAGGGCATGGGCTCTGGAGTTGGAGAGAACTAGGGTAGATTCTTCTTTCTGCAGTTTGCTAGATTTGAGCAAATTAGGTAGTCTTTTAAGTCGCAGTTTTCTCCTCTGGAAAATGGCTATATTCATAATACTTCACAGGTCTATTAGGGGGATCCATTGAGGTATTCTAGGCAAGACGTTAGCACAGGGCTTGACAAGTAATGAGCAATACATTTTTGGTAAAATAAAAATATGCTCTTATTGTGGTAAGAAGCAGGATGTGGCCTAGAAACAAATCTGAAGTGTAATCAGACAGGAGAGGCAGGGAAAAGCAGACAATCACGTGGCTGGCTGAGGAAACAGAGATGTGGCCGTGCGCTCAGGATGAACAGGGTTCAGACAAGCGACGTGCTCTGCTGGTTGTGCTGTGCTTTTCCGTGTTCTCGCCCACACGTCCACGTTTCCTAAGCACCTGCTGAGTTCCAGGGTCTCTGCCGTGCAGTGTGGATCTGCTGCTGCACACAAGGCAGCCTCATTTTTGCCTTGGAGCTGATGATCCCGCCGGGAAAAGTTGAATAAGCAATGCTGGTACAGAGGGGAGACTGACTTAGCTGGGAGGCTTTCGCACATGTCAGAGAAGGGATGGCTCAGGGCGTGGTGAGTTACTGGGGTGGAAAACACGCTGGCTTGGTGACTCTCCTGGTAGGATCTGGGCCCACCAGGGGCACTGTGCCATCGACTAGAGTTGGTGACATCGGACTGTCAAACTTGCTCAGGCAGCTCGGATTAATTTATTCATTACGAGACCTTGTGCTTGGAGGATAGCGTTCAGTTTACTCTGTGACAGAGGTCAGGCCATTCACAGTAACCTGGAGAGAAGAATTTAGACCCAAGAGCTCTTTAAATTTTCTGTGCCATGTGTGCTTTGCAGCACAGTAATGCCTGTGAATCGCCCTTAGAATAATGTTTTGAAATGACTAAAATAAAATGCATAAAACTGTAAAGGGATCCAGTTATAGTAAAATAAGTTTATCAAAATATGAAAAATAGATTTGTATGTAATATGTGCTTCTTCTTAATGAATAACATAATGAGAACTAGCCGTGGATGCGATAATTAGCATCATTTCAAAATAGTGTTGGACATAAATGATTATTCGAGGTATTTGCAACAATTGTAACGTGATTGGGCAAAGATTGCGATTTCCATTCGTGACAAAGTCGCGGTTACTGCTTCTCTTCCTGTGGTTTGTTGCCAACAAAGAGATGCTGCATTTCAGTTAGAAGTCAGTGGGCGTGGCAAGGCCGCTTTTGCCCAGCTAAGTGTACAGACACTGAATTCTCACCGTGAGCTTGCACGGGTGTGGACCTCAGGTTGAAACCCCTGTTTAGACATGGGTAGCAATAAAGCTATGACAGAGACTCATAACCAGTGATTCAGATAGACATAAAATATGACCTAATGTCCCTCTACCAAAATGTTTACTTCAGGAAAGGGAAAAAGACAAAGAACATATATTACATATATTAGTCTGCTCTGGTCACCACAGCAGAATACCACAGACTGGCTGGCTTAAGCAACAAAGTGTATCTTTCTCATAATTCTGGAGGCTGGAAGTCCCGCATCAGGGTGTCAGCAGGGTTGGTTTCAGGGAGACCCTCTCTTCCTGGCTTACAGGTAGTCACTTTCTCGCTGTGTCCTCACATGCCGTTTCCTCTGCATGCATGCGCTTCTGGTGTCTCTTCCACTTCTTAAATGGACACCAGTCCTGTCAGATCAGGTCCCACCATTGAGACCTCATTTAACCATAATCACCTCCTTAAAGGTCCCCGTAACCAAGCCTGCATCTGCCCACCCAGTGCCCATCTGCATCTCTGTTCTCCATGACCTCACTGCTCCTGGAGATATACTTACGTTTGCAATGCTGACATTTAGAACTTCCCCCAGAGAAGTTCTAGTAAATACAGATTTTCTTCCATGCCTTTACTTTTCCAGTGATAGTTTATCACTTCCTTGAAATTGGTACCTTGGTCAACTGCCCAGATTGGCCATTAACTGGGGTTTGCTTAATTAAACCTAGCAAATTCTCTAAAACACAGAGATTTTAAAGATGGGTATTCATGGCACAGCAGTCATCAGGGCAGAGGGACAGAGAAGAAGGCAGAGATTGGGGCGTCAAGGGTGGCCCTTATGACCTTGTCAAAATTACGCCACAGGCAGGCTGTAAAAACATAGCCTAGTGATTATGCAGGCTACTTAAATAGAAGTGAGCACGCTGGTTTCTCTCCCTTTCTAGAACATCACAGTGGTATTTTTGTATTCATAATGTGATGGGGCAGCAGCCGTGGGAATCAGAGTTCAAATTCTAGTGTCCTGTCAAATAGCTTTCAATAATCAGTTTCTATCATTTAGTCAAATCGTTCTGAACTAAGCAGGAATCTGTCAACTGGCCCTCATTTCATGTCCCATAGACCTGGTGGAAAGATTTTTTTTTCCCTTTCCTGTTGCTTCCTACTGTGTTAAATTGGCAATTTTCAGAGGAGCACCTCCTGTCAAATAAGGAGAATCAGCCTTGACTTTTGCAGGCTGAATTTTGTAAATTGGTTTTATTGAAAGTGAGAAATGGCATAAAGAACTGCAGAAGGGAGAAAAATTAAGAATGTCCCCAGGGGCTTCCCTGGTGGCGCAGTGGTTGAGAGTCCGCCTGCCGATGCAGGGGACGCGGGTTCGTGCCCCGGTCCGGGAAGATCCCACGTGCCGCGGAGCGGCTGGGCCCGTGAGCCATGGCCGCTGAGCCTGCGCGTCCGGAGCCTGTGCTCCGCAACGGGAGAGGCCGCAACAGTGAGACCCGCATACAGCACAAAAAAAAAAAAAAAAAAAAAAAAAAGACTGTCCCCAAAGAACAGAGGTCTTGTCATAATCTTGCTTCAGATAAGTGATCGCGAGCTTCGGGCCTGGCACAGCGTGAGATAGCTTAGGGTTCTCTTCCAGGTTCAGACGCTGACCTTTCCCACAGTGATCTATGCACAGGGAACTGTAAATTAACATCACTCCCCACCTCTGAGATATTGCAAGGGTTAATGACTTTACAGTGCAACCCACGTGCTAGGATTTGAAAGGTCTCGTTGTAGAGGAAATTATTGCCATAATTCTTTGACATCATAGCATTCCTCCGAAGAGGTGATGCTGAAAGGTCTCCCCAAATTTGAACCCAGCAGTTTCAGTGAATTTCTCTCTGTGCTCTCTTGGATTGTCTTGAATGCCTTCATAAAGACTTCGTTTCATAGAAAGTTTCTCTCAACTTTCATTATTTACTATTGTGATTTTGATGAAGTCAATTTTTAAAAATTTGTCTAATATTTTAAAATTTTTCTCTAAAAAGAAAGGTCAAATGTGTCAGGGGTTGGGGGAATGATGCCTTATGCACTGAATTTCCCTCTGGTCTACCGTATCCGATTTGTAGCTAGCGTTTCTTTTTTCTCTTCGAAGAAGAAAGGATGATTTATGGTGCAAAATCTGATACAGAGTATCAAACCCCACTGATCTACTTTGATGAGAACGGTTCATGTTATCCGAATGTATAAATCTACTTTAAGTTTTGTGTTATTTTAAGATAATTTTGTTGTGAAATGAAAAACAATGGCGAATATTTATTGAATACTTGAGTGTACCATGAACTGTGCCAAACAGGCACTTTAACTGCATTAACTGACTTCATACGCACAGCCCAGGAATGTAAAGATTAATATTATCCTCTCTGTACAAGAAAGAGGTCAGTGAGCTTTACATCTTGTGTGTTCTCCTCCTTGGGAGTATATTATCATATTGGCGAGGTTCTTCAGGTTAGAAGCCTGTTTGATTTCTTTTGCCTAGCGTTTCCCACTGTGACCTAACCATGGAAATTCTTCTCCCCAAGAATGCTAATTAATGCTAGAATTCCCCAGAATATAGTTGGGGAAGCCCTGCCTTAGCCACTCTCAAATAAGCATAGTTCCTGAGCACCTATGGTCATACCACATACCATACTCTTGCTTATACAATTATTTTTGCCTGAAATGCCCCACTGCAGTCTACTCAAATACCACTCATCATTTAAAGCCGAGAAAATTTTTTTTTTACCTCCTTTGGGAAATCTCTCCCAGTGACCCAGAGTGTTCTCACCCTTTCCTAATAATAATAAAAAAAAAATCAACAAAATCAGTTTTCTGGCACTACAACAGCCTCTTGTTAACTACTTATTTCCAAGTCTCCCCTCTCCATTTGACTGTGAACTCCTTCAGGGTCCACTTTAATTGTTGTATGTCTAATGGCTACCTTAGAACTTGACACAAAATAGATATTCAGTGAACACTGATGGAATAAGTTATTGATCCTTTTGGATCCTAAGAGATAAAAGTAAATAAAAGTGTTTAACAGTTACCCATTGTTCATGAAAACAGAAGTGATAAAAAATGGGGAGAAGTTAAGGAGGAGGGAAGGGTGACGAAAATGCAAGGTAACGTAAAAAATACAAGTATGGTCTTGGCTCTTGAGTTTTGTAACTTTATTTTGGCCAATGCAAAAGTATGGATATGCTTTAACTCATGACAATGACAGCAATCACATTTTTTGAAGGTTTGCTATGTGCCAGTCACGACTCTCCTCTTTCCACGTTAACTTATGAATGAACATCCTTGCAAAGTAATTGCAATTCTTATACACAGGCTCCACTGATAAGGGATAAAAAAGTAGAAATTTAATTCCCAGAGTGTAGAATATTCCAGTCACTTCTAAAACAGCAGGCAAAACAGATGTTGCGCTGACTTCCACTCACTGGAATGTGACAGCCACCTTGACTGCCCTTTTCCAGCCATTTCATTTGGTTATTTAAGGAGGCAGTGACTTTGATGCATCTGTAAGAGGTGGCCTGACGTAAATAAGGTCTTCTTACATTATTCTAAGAAAAAAATCTCCACCCATTTCATCAGAGAATTGTATGATTTCTACAGTGAGGCTGGAAAAGAAGAGAAGCGAGTCCTGTTTCCTAGGATTCTAGAACAAATGAAAAATCTGCCAGCATGGCATGTAGGTAGTGCTGCTATTGAGAAGACACGTCCATATGACCAAATTACCACCAGATGCTCGTAAAATGTTCTTTCCCTCCTCTTGTCACCCAGGTATGAATTCTGCATCCTTTTTTTTCCTTTAATATCTGCACATTTACAGAGCACCTAACTGTGCCTGGTATTAGTGAGGGCTGGCATGCAAACGTAGATTAGGAGAGGTCTCCGTGTCAAGTCATTCACTTGGTTGGAAAAAGCACATACCTAAGCAACTAACTGCCTTCCATACATATAATGGCAGAACTTCAACTGGCTTCCATCCAACAGGGACCAGCATTTTGCCAGGTTCAATGATGTATTAACAACCGCATAATGCGGACACCAGCTGTCAGCCATGGGAAATATTGAAACAGGGAACAGAACATTTTCAACAATTCAGTTAATGGCTTCCTGAACGTACTTGCCCATGCCCACTCAGCATCCTTGGATCTTGTTAAGCGCCTGCTTTAAAGCCTTCTGTGGCTCCTTACTGCCTGCTGGAAGAGACTCTTCTTCATGTTTGGCATTGCACGGTGGTATGGTTCAGTAGAGTTTCAGTTCTGGAGTCAGACATGCTCTAACTCACCTGCCCTGTGACCTGGAGAAAGTTACCTAGACTTGGTGATAAGAGTGCCTAAGTCATAGGGGTTGGTGATATTTAAATGATGTAGTCTATGTCAAGGGCGCAGCACATAAAAGTGGAAACAATGATGATGGAAGAAGTCTGGAGGTAAAATAGGAGAGAGGTACTAATTTTAGTTCTTGATTTTCCACAGTCAAATACATTGTTACATTAAAATATTTGGGTGCATGTATGTGTGTGTATAGATATGTGTCTATGTGTGTGTATATATATATATATATATAAATATATATGCATTCATATGACTATATATGTGTGTGTATAATTTTAATTAAGCTATCTGAGTTTGAAATAACATTTCTTCCATTTACTTGATATGGGACAATTAACTTTAAACTTCCCTTAGTTTCCCATCTATAAAATGGGAATAATGATAGTATCTACTCCTTAGGGTTATCTTTAGGATTAAATGACATGAAACCTTTGAAGTAACTGACACATGGTAAGTTCCCGGTAAGTGTTAATTTTCAAAAGTGCCTTTTGAAAAACAACATAGTATCTTGTTTTTTAAATTGGAGTACAGGTGATTTACGGTATCGTGTTAGTTTCAGGAATAGCACAGTGTCTTTATCCCTCTAGTAGGAAAAATGATTATTATTACTAGTTCTGATTCATTAAAAAAAACCCACTTGTTTCCTGACTGTCCCCTCGAGGTTGCTCAGTTCTGTTGAATTTGAGAAGCAGGAATGAAGATACCGCAACAGCTCTACTCGTAGGACTAAATACACAATTTCTATGGTGTGGGAACTTTCCGGTTTAAAGCCTGGAAACCGTGAGTTACTGTAATTGAAGCTGGGAGTATAGCAATCTCCTCTGTCACAGTCACTTTCGATGAAAACTACAATTTATGATAAATTTCATAAAACCTTCTTAATTCAGCATTTATGAGAGACACTGAAGGTAAATGAATGGTACAGAAACAGAAAGCTTTCTAATCATTTTGTCAAGAAAAAGGGACAAGAAAGATAGGCGTGAAAAGGAGCTAGACGCGCATATAAATAATCTACTAGAGATAAACGATGAAATATTTTTATAAATTTTGCTACAATATTCTTAGGCCTATAATAAAAAGCTTAATCCCTGTGTGCCCTTGAAAGATCAGGTGCATTTGTTCATGTCACACACCCAAGCAGGGCCCAGGTTAGGCTTTGGGGAAACTGGTCCTACGTGCATATATTCCAGGAAGAGTAAAAGAAACCACAAGAAAGCTGATTTCACAAGACTAGAGCAAGTTGCCTCTCTCTCCTTCTCCTTTAATTGCTCTGGTGAGTTGCAACATTTAATTAAACCCCTGAAGGAAGTTTTATAGCTGCGACATGCTGTTGGAAATGAGTTAATGCAGAAGTACTAAAATAGCCCTAGCAAAGGAAGAGAATAGTGCTATACCATGAGAGAGGAAGATGCCACAGATAGACCACTTTTGGAATATCCCTTTCTTTGACTCAGTAGAAGGGGCAGAGATGGGAGGCTGGCCCATTTTCTGGTCTTGCCAGGTGGCTGGATCTCAGTGAGAAATGGAAGTGTGCTGTACCCTGTACTGTGGGTCTTGGTCCCGGCTAGGCAGCTTCTGGAAAGCACAGGAGACTGAGCTTTCTCTATATTTCGTGCATTTCCCCAGGCCCTTGGGGAATAATAAATTCCTTGAAGAGTGACCAAAGTCTCCCAAGTCAAATTATTTAACTCCTTTAGGACTTCTGGTTTTTCATGCCCTCCAGCCCTGGGTGAATCCAGTGAGTGGTGAGTGTGGATTGCATGGAACCACCCAGCTCTAACCAAGCAGATTTCCCCTATCCTGGGGATGCTTGAGCACATTAGGATCTCCACGCATGGGTCCTCATCCATATTTTTAAATCCCCAGGTGACTGTAATGTATACCCGGTAGAGGAACACTGCCCAGCCCTTTCATGAGTCAAGGCTTCAGCCTCATGCTGCCCCATTATCTCTTAGCTCCATTCACCCGAGTGATGGTCCCTAAGAACTTCCTTTATCCAATTGATATGCCAGTGAGCCTAGAAAACCTTCCAAATGTTCTAGTCCCCTTGGCCAAAATGAGCCTGACCTGCCCTGCCTTGGGTTCAGGAACTCATTTGGCAACTGTCGTTATTTTAACTTTTTAATTGCACTTTGGGGCTACAGGATGAATAACAAAGAAAACTTATATTTGCTTTTAGATTTGTCTACATCAGTGCTTCTCAAAGTGTGACTCCAAGACCAGTAGCATCAGTATCACCTGGGAGTTCATGAGAAATGCAAATTATTGAGCCCTAGCCATGTCCCAGGGAATTAGAAACCTTGGGAGAAGAGCCGAGAAATGTGTGCTTTAACAGGCCCTCCAGGTGTTGCTATGCACAGTCAAGTTTGAGAATCAATCATCTAGACCCCGAGGCCGGTACTTCCCAATGGTGGTTAGATGGTAGCTCAACAGGGCGCATGAAGTTAGGATCTGCATGTGCCAGCTTTTCTAAAGAGTTTTAAGATGTCCACAAGAAACCTGACCTTTAGCATGCGTCTTTCCTTGTATTTAAAATTTTAGACCAGCAGTCCCAAACTCAAATACTTGTAGAGACCAAGAAAGTAAATAAAGTGGGCTGAGCATAAGATTAAGCCATTAGGGATGTAGTGGAATCGTACAGAAGTATGGAGTCTCTGCTCCACCTTAGATATTGAAAAAAAAAATCATTCAAAAACCACTGTGCAGACCCAGCAAACCATTTCTTTGGGGTCCCAATTTGTCCTTCAGGCAGACTAGTTGTGGCCTCGACTATACATCTTCTCTCTGACCATAAAATAGGAGATCAGGACGGCTGTCCTCTTGACTAAGTTCTCTGACTCATACATAATGGATTAGTTATTTCAAAAATGGGTTTAACGCACTAATAAGTTTAAGAATTTTGCCTCAATACTCACATGTTCTTGCAACCAAGATGAATGCTGACTTTGATTTTGGATCTGATTCTGATGATGAATTCAGACTGATGAATGACTGAATTCCTCCAATACCTGAGAGGAGACTAACGTTAGAAGGAATACTTGTTTTTCGGGAGCAATGCCAGTACTAACTTATCAATTACTTGCTAATCAAAAGATGTTTCATTTCTCTTTGCCTTCTTCTCAACATATTATGCTTACAGTTTGTCAACCTCCAAAGAGATAACTACCTTCCATGAAGGGGTTAATATTTAGTGACATTTACTCTGTTATCCACAGCAGGGCTATTTGCATTTTGAGAGGATTGAATCCTGTAATGGGAATTAAGCATTCTCTAATTCCGGGTGTTGGCAACAGCTTATAGTGAAGGTATGATCAGGTCTATTAACTCTATACCCACGTAGTGCCAGAATTTCTGGTATTGTTGATTTTACTATTATTTTTTAAGTGTACAATTAAATGACTCGAGTATATTCACACAGTTGTGTAATGATCATCACAATCAATTTCAGAACATTTAAATCATTTCAGAAAGAAACCACATACCCATTAGCAGACATGCCTAAATAACCCGCCCTCACCCTAGAGCGCTGGACAGCTCTTCATCTACTTTCTTTCTCAATAGATTGGCCTATTCTGGGCATTTCATATCAATGGAATCATACAATATGTGGTCTTCTGTGTCTGGCTTCTTTCACTTATGGCTTCACTATACTTATTGTAATGTTTTCAGTGTTCATTCATGTTGTAGCATGTATCACTGTATTATTCCATTTCCATTGCTGAATAATACTCCATCGTCCAGCTATAACACATGTTATTTATCCATTCATCAGGTGATGCAAATTTGGGTTGTCCAATTTCTTCTTATTATCTTTTGATTAAAGTCATCCTAGTAGCTATGAAGTGGTATTTGTGATTTTGATTTGCATTCTCCTAATGGCTAATGTAACTTCGTTATTATTAAAAACAAATACTGTGGAAGATTTACTATGGACCAGACTGGTAGTACCACAGTATAAAAAATTGGAATGCATTGTGTACATGTCATATGCTATTGCTTTATTAACCAGGTATATCAAAAAAGTAAAAATTTTGATGGTTTAGTGGAGCAGCTAATATTTATTGGGTGCCTACCATGTGCTACAAACTATGCTTCATGTTTCATAGGTAGGATCCCAATTATCTCCCATAAATTCTATTCTTAGGTAGCGTTATTATTCCCATTGTACAGATGAGGAATCTGTGACATGGAAAGATTATGAGATTGTTCCAGATCGATCACACAGATGTTGATATTGCACAGACAGAAACTCAAGTCACCTTGCCTCCAAATTACATGCACTTCACTTCTAAACTGCTCATTGCATATTTTCAAGTGAAATTTTACAGGTGGAAAAAACATGAAAGCAAGTATAATTTGCTGATTAATATTGCATTTGGTCATCCACTTCATGAGAACAAAGCAAAGAATTGAAGCTGTGTGTTTGGTTACTTGGGCAAAAAGACCTGACCCCAAAATTCAAGAATGTCCCAACCTCAGTTCTGGGTCTAACTGAAAATGAGTAGATTTGTTCATTCACCTTCCTCTACACAGAGTTAGCTACAATGAAGTCCAAATTTCCAAGTCTGAAATACGAAGTATTCCGCTATTGTTCAGTGATAACCCTTTGGATTTTAAATGGGTTTTCTTGGGTTTGTTTGCTATAATTTGAATTTAAATGATTTCGGTGACAGAGTACCATGAAATTTCATTTCATATCAGTTTTATTCTTAAATTGACAATGTTACATATGTATTTATAGACTCATCTTCTGATAACATTCTCTTTACATGCCCGCCATTTGCAACCACTTTACTGACCCAGAATGGCTAATAGATTAATTCTAGTTACGAATACCCTTTTTGAAGTTTCCATTGATTTGTTTTTGTCAGCTAACGTACTGTAAATGTCAGTGCTTCTTTTGGTTTTTGCAAAAGTCTATGTGGATAAAAGACAACAATTTCCTAAACATACTGATTATTCCCCATTGATCAATAAGACAGGAGGATTTATGATGTTAAAATAACATGAGTGGAAGTGCTGATGATAGTACATTCCTTTTCCATTTTTACATTGACTAGATTTAGCTCTCAGAATAATTTTCTCTTGGTGCTTATTGCACTGATAAATTTCTCTTCCTAACAGAGAAAGGGATTTTTGTTTATCATATTTTCTGAGCCATTTTCATTGTTGCGTGTGCCATTTAAATTCCCAGATTCCCTCGTCTGATTGCTTCTTGAGTGTCAGTTCTGTATCTCTGCTTGTTCATTGAATTCACTGCTGAGTTAGGCTTACTTCTTTCAGTCACTATAAGAAAGATGATATACCTTTTTTTTTTTTTTTTTTTTTTTTTTTTTTTTTGTGGTACGCGGGCCTCTCACTGTTGTGGCCTCTTCCGTTTTGGAACACAGGCTCCGGACGCGCAGGCTCAGCGGCCATGGCTCACGGGCCCAGCCGCTCCGCGGCATGTGGGATCTTCCCGGACCGGGGCACGAGCCCGCATCCCCTGCATCGGCAGGCGGGCTCCCAACCACTGCGCCACCAGGGAAGCCCTGATATACCTTTAAAAAAAAAAATTTATTTATTTTTGGCTGCGTTGGCTCTCCGTTGCTGTGCTCAGGCTTTCTCTAGTTGGCGGTGAGCGGGGTCTACTCTTCGTGGCAGTGCGAGGGCTTCTCCTTGCAGTGGCTTCTCTTGTTGCAGAGCACGGGCTCTAGATGCACAGGCTTCAGTAGTTGCGGCGCATGGGCTCAGTAGTTGTGGCTCGTGGGCTCTAGAGCACAGGCTCAATAGTCATGGCACACGGACTTAGTTACTACATGACATGTGGGATCTTCCCGGACCAGGGCTCAAACCCATGTCCCCTGCATTGGCAGGCGGATTCTTAACCACCGTGCCACCGGGGAAGTCCCAAAAGATGATATACTTAAAAACAGTTTTTTTTTTCCTGTTACCAACTTTATTGATCAAATCTTCAAAGATGTAACACTACGGCAACAACATTGTTGACAAAATAAGCATTAAAAAATTCTCAATAAGGTAGAAAGATGGGTAAAAACCAATATGATTAAATTGTACAGTGATAAATGGGATAGGTCATGAATTCAGAGGAAAAAAAAAAGCATTGCTCCAATAAAAGATGGGTGGAAATGTTTCCTTGATATTGCTAGAAGGAAAAAAGAAGACCTAAGGTTTTAGTTGACCAGAAAGTTCAAAATGATTGACACAGCTGCTCTAGAAAATAATTAATTGAGGGAACTAAGGATTAATCTGGAACAGAGAAAACTTGAGGAGTGATTAAACATCAAAATACTCTCACACAGAAGACGGAGTTGGCATTTTTGTTTTTTGAGTATAGAACTGGGTTTACCAAGTGGAAGTTCAGGGAGATAGATGTTGACTTTGTACAAATAATAAATTTTTTCTTTTTTTCAATGGGAAACTAGCTAAATTAATTATATTGCATATACACAATAAAATACCATGAAGAAAGCACACACATATATAGTCTTTGGTTGAACCATATACCATTCTAAGTGCTCTACATTACATATACTATCTCACATAATTTCCCAGCAATACTACTACTATCCCATTTTACATATGAGACAAGAAGTTAAGTAACATGCCCAAGATGACACACATATATATATTTTTTTCTATGTCATAATATTGACATTCAGTCCAGTAATCCTCCACTGTAACAGCTCCTTTACTTTGCAGTGAAAATTGATTTGTATATTTTTTGCCTCTGAGTCCTTGTTTAAAAACAATTTTTAAGGCCAATTTGCATAAATAACCTGAATAAACCCTTGCAGGAGGTCAAGCATATTTTGTGACTAAAAATTGGTGTATAGAATGTCTAGTTGTAACTGAAGCTTATATATTATTTCTGTATTTTCATTCATTTTTCTATTACTAGGTACCTTATTATTTTTATTTGCCTATATAAACATATTTCCCAGTTCACTACTATTGGCAGAGAAATTCAAATAAGATTAATAAAAATGTCAAAATTATAAAAATGTTCTGCAATAGTTTGTTGTTTTCAACAACATATAATATTCCTGCTAGTGTAAACATGTATTGCATACTATAGGATCGCATATGCTTGGCAAACATACCTCCAGTCTCCTCTGCCATACCCATGACAGACATTGTTAATCAATCATGCCACTCTTCCCAAGAATTTGAATCTTTATCAAAAGTGTATGTGAGGCAGGCATTCCCAAATATTAGATTCCATGCTACGTCAGGGGGAAATGCCTTTATCAGTTTGGGGGAAATATTTATAATTAACACAAAGATGCAAGTATGAGTGAATCTCAGTAGGTAAATCTTCGAAGAGATTTAGAACTCTTCCTTGCAATTCTCTAGAATGACATTCTGAGCATGACTTCTCTCACTGGTCTGGAATTATAGACTAGGACCCAAAGCTGGGACCAAAAAAAAGCATAATTCTGAAGGTTTCAGCCAAAAATAAGAATGGATGCCACCTCCAGGACTTATAAGACAGCAGCTAAATAGGCTCCGGTAGCCCCCCCAGAATCTAGCCACCCTTACTTCCAGTGGTCCAGGACACATCAATCCTGAGCTCGAAAGGGAAGGAGGTGCATTATACAGACTAGACTTGATCATAGCTAAAGGTGATGAGTGAGAAAGAGAGAAACATTTGCGGAGAACTAAGAGCTGGCCTTGTTTTACAGCTAGGCCCGGCTGTTGTTAGAAGCTGCCCTGTCCCTCCCAGCGAGGGCTTGAGATTCTCCTCTTGCACATAAAAGATATCATAGACCATCAACATCGGACAAGGCCACTCTACAATCCTGAAGTGAGACAAAACAAAGCCACTTCATAATTTTGTCTAAGCAGAGCCCCAAAACACGGTCCCTGTGCAAACCACAGCGTTCCAAACAACCCTCTGCTTGGTGAACAGGAGTGACCGCTGCTTCTCTACCAGTGACAGCTTCTGCTCAGCCCTAGTGTGCACTCCCTCTACAGAGATTCGGGAAAATCCCCCATCATAGAATTTCCTCCACCCCCTGATAGCACCCAATCCAGAGCAAAGCCCCACTTCCCGAACCCTTCCCCAAACCTTAAACCCTTCCTGAAATCACATAAAACAAGCCCCAATCCTGTAAACAGTCCGTTCTAAAACCCTCCAGTGGAGATGCGCCACAGTTCCCCACGGCCCACGTTCTCCCTCACAGAACCCAGTAATGAGCCCAACTTGTCAACCACAAGTATGTTCTGGTGGTCCTTGGGCAGAGGTCATTGACAGGGAGATGTTCTAAATCCTGTTGACGATGTCCCTAAAGGACAGGAAATATTTGACAGTGTAGGGGAGAAGGCAGCTATTGGAAAAAATTAGACCATTTTATGCTGGTACCCTGTCTGGTTCACTGTTCAATAAACCGGTTCCACTTATTACCCTCTTCCTTTGCCAAAACTGAAGATAAAAGAGCAAGCTCCAGTCCAAATCCTACATACACATTTCAAATCAGTCATGTACAGATTAATTGGACGCGGCTGTGTGTTGCTCATGAATGTGCTTGAACTGCTACAAAATATTTTTGAAAATGAAATTTAGTCTTGGAACCGTTTAAAAGCATTGAACACGTGTAATCCTCACAGGCAGGGAGATGATGACTTTTGTTTCTTCTACTTCCAATCCAAATCTGCCTCAGTCGTCATTTCCCTAATATTGTACTTGCTTAATAAATGTTACTTGATCTACTTTGACATGTATAAATGTACAAATCTCCTTAAGTGTTAAGACTGCAATAGCAGTTGCAATAAATGAAAAAAAAAAAAAATGTAAGGGCCAAGCTGGCTTGGAAGTGTGGCCAATTTGATCCAACTTAACCCTTATTTGCCTGCAAGTAACCTTAAAATTTCTCACTCCTGCACATTCCACTTATCTTCTTTCCCTATTTCCTAATCAATGGTTAGGTAAATCAAAATTAAGGTAAGCTTATCTTTATGTTGGAAGGTTTTCCTTTTTTTTTTCTTTTGTAAAAATGTTACTACAATGCTCTCTGATACTCACTGCGTCAGTTTTATACTTACCCCTTCTCCCCATACTCACTTTCACTCCAAAGCCTCAATCTAAAACTGTCCTGGATTTCTATTAGAAAATAACAAAATTCTTAGTACTGTCATCCCCAAGGAGGCCATTCGCACGTACTTCCCCCACCGCTACCACTTTGCATTGTCTTTCAAATTACATATGCATCATACGTAATTCGGTCTCTAAGTTATAAGCAGGAATAGTCATGTACTGCCTTCAGGTGGCTTTCTCCTTACTTTTTTAAGAATATAGATGGTGAAATCTGCCAACCTTTAGTTTAACTTGATGCTCTCCGTATTCATTTTTATAAAGCAGAAGCTACCAGGATATGATGAATTTCTGTGTAGAATACCTTTTTTTCTCAACAGAGCTGAAATAAGTTGTCAGTATACCGTCTTCATTTACACTGCGAAGACATTTGAAACCAATCTCAAATCTTTCGTGAAACAACACTAGATGTAAATGAAATAAGAAAGATGTTGAATAAGTAAATGACCGAACTGGCATTCCAGAAGCAAACCTTCTCTTTTCATCATCATTTCTTGACCTTAAAATCCAATAAAGTCTGGAATTTTTTTGCCCTTTATTAATAATTTCATTTTCCTTTTTAGAGGACCAAAAAGTATATAAACTTTTAATCCTAGAGTGTAAGTATGCGTTTAAGGAAGTTATGTTTATCTCCCAACAGCGTTGCGGAGTGTTATTCACAACCTTAAAAGCAGACTATTGCCAACTGAAACTCATAATCATACTGTTCTTTCATGCATCAAGGTCCACCCAAGTGTAATATGGAAAGGCATAGTGCTAATGGGCAAAATCATATATTTGCTTTCCTGCAGTGGAACTCACACTATTTAGATTATCATGAGCTGATACAGATGTGGACAGGCTGTCAAAATGGAACTCCTCCTTTCTTTTGGCTGAGCCCTTGAAGCCAAGAACACCATGAGAAGTGCCAACCACAGCAGGTCGTGATAAAAATGTTTGTGGAACTAGTTTTGCGAAATCTTAGCTTACCGTCCACTATGAAGATATCACAAAACAGGTGCTTGCAGACACAAAAAGGACAAATATTTTATGATTCCACTTATATGCGGTACTTAGAATAGGCAAATGTATAGAGACAGAAAATAGAATAGAAATTACCAGGGGCTGTGGAGAGGTGGTCAGAAGGGGAGGAGACATAGGGAGCTGTTGTTTAACAGGCATAGAATTCTGTTTGGGACAATGAAAAAGTTCTGGAAATGGATAGGGTGATGGTTGTACCACATCAGGAATGTACTCAATGCCCCTAAATTGTATACCTAAGAATGATTAGAGGGGTAAATTTCATGTTATGTGTATTCTTTCACAATGCGACTGCATACATACATATGTACGTACATACATGCATACGAACATACGAGATTTTAAAATACAAAATACCAGTAATAAAAGAAACAGACGGCTCCCTTCTCCCCCCCACTTGAGCTGACCCAAGAAATTCCGAAGGCCACCATTCAGAACTCTTTGCCTGAGGCTTTCTCAAGTCCCTTGAACTCACTTGGTCTGTATACAGCTCAGGCAGAAGTTCAGGGAATAGAATGTCCCCTGGAAGCAACCCTCAGAGAAAGGCCAAAAGGAATTGGTATTTTAATGCCCCAGATCATCTTTCCACAAAGGGGTGACTCTCAGGCATGTTCACCACTGTCTCCCAGGGCTCCCAGTGGGAATGAGGCCCAGTTGCCTGCAGTGTCCTAAATTGCCTGAAAATATCCCCGTTACTGGCTTCCTCTGCCTCCCTGTCTCACTTCCCTAGTGATGCTTCCTCGAACCGCTTCTCTTATAAATTACTTGTACTGAAAACTTTGTCTCAGAGTCTGCTTCTGAGAAAACTATTCTGAGAGCTTGCAGTGTGCAGCTGGGATTCGAGAATGCAGGAATGGTTCCTCACACACGCCAGGGACGTCTGCCTGCAAGGACAGCAGAGTCTGGGTTGCCTGGAGAACAGCTTGCCTTACCGAAGCTTGGAGGGTGCAAAGCACTCACAGATGTAGACCAGAGAGATGGGGTTGTTTTAAGAGCCATCCTTCCAAGAAAACTTCCTGGAGGGGAGAGGTGAACCCCAAAGAACGGTAGTCTTCCAGACACTAGGTGCTAAGGTGGTGGTCATAGCTACGGTTGGTGATGCTTTCATCAGGGGAATTTGCAAGTTCTCTGAAGAACTCACAAAATTACCCAGGAAATACAAAATCCATTTTGGACATTAGATATACCAAATGGATACCAAAGCCAGATGATAACTAACCAGCCCTGCTGAGACATTTACTGACCCTTCCTTCTCTCTTTCTTTCTGCTCCTGTCCTGGAGAAACTAGAAAAAAAACATAGGAAATTAGGAGTTGGAAATAAAACATAAGGTGTACAAATTATGAAGGAGCTGGTTGGGACTTGCCCCACATCCCCGTTCCATCCCCATGTCAGGCTTGTAAGCCCAAACTGGTCAGAGCAAGGGCAGGAAAAAAGGTTTAAGCTGTTGAGAATCTGGGCTATTTACCTGAAGTCATAAAATCTGTGAGACTAGCCTGAGATTTTATCCAAGAGGCAAAGGGGCACAAGTCAATGAGAATGGGTTAGCAGAGCACTACTTTCTGCTCACATTCTACAGATCATGGCTTGTTCAACGAACTGGTCACACAAATATTTCCTCCATCTAATTTTTTTAAAGTAATAGCAAAACAAAATCTGTTAAGCGTAATATTTAACAGAAATGAGAAAAAGTAATGTCAGAGTTGATTACCACGATCCCATCGGGCACAGGAAACCACTGTGGTACTCTCAGATCTCATGGTACCAACACTAAGCTTTTCGCCATAGTTGTACTGAAATAAAATAACCTAGTTTTCCTGTGTGTGTTTTGAGCACTTATTTATCTGCAGCATCTTCGATGAGCATTTGTTATTTGTATAATTAGAAAATAAAATCAGTGTCCTAAGAAGAAAGATATCATCCTAAAACGAAGAATAGGAGATTGAGAAATTTGAATTAATAGAGGCAAAGCTGATATCCATCATGTGATTAACCAGAAAAATAGTGACCAACAGATTGGAGTCCATCACTGGAGGAAATAATTCATGTTTATAATGAAAACCCTGAGGCCACTGGAAGGTCTGGAAGCACCTTCGAATTGTTGAATGTAGATTGATTCATGAAGCTAATTCTTTGAAAACTAGTTCACTTCTCATTCCCAAGGTAGAAACAAGGCTGGCTGATTTACTAGAGGTCCCCATAGCCTGTTCCAGCAAGTTTATAGTGTATCTTCTTCTGGGGTCCCCGTATATATAGGGAGCATGCTACTGATTAGCAAACAAGCTTTTATTATTCGGAGTTCTCAACAGCTTATTTTCTCAGAAATTCCATTGATCTTTTTGGCCTGCCACGTCTCCTTAGTTGGATATTCCTTTTGTCCAAAAACATCCCTGAATGTCCAGCTGAGAATTTCTGCTAATTAATTTTCTTTTTCTGTAATAGTTAAGGTCCTTTAAAAGTCATGATTTTTTCTTCCTTTTAATTAGATGCAATGATTAGAAAGTACTTTATATTACACAGCACTTTACCTCTAATTGATTCCATTCTTCACTTGCTTTAATTAATTTTTGTGAAATGATCAAGCTTTTTTGCCTTTGGGCCTTTGTCAAAGTTTGTGTGTGAGTTTGTGTTGTATGTATACACAGCTGGGTGTGCATCTGTAAGTGCTACTATTCCACTGACTTTGCCCACTAACAATCTTGAAAAAAGAAGTGAAGAAAATATATGTTGTACATGATATAAATATTTTCACCATACGGTTTTCATCTTCTGACTTGAGGTGTGTCTTTAGCCATGCTTTCAATGTTACTTTTCTTGAAATCCTAAGCATTTGAGGGCTAAGAATTTCTAAGACACTTTGTAACCTCTCTCACCATCAGACCGTACCCAAACTGTTAAGAATAGCTTACTATTTGGGGCCTGGATAGAGCTACAATTTTGAGCTTTGAAGTACCCTAGAACCCAATTCATATTCTGATGAGCACTGATATTAGCTTTCCTGCCCTACTGAGAGATGCTGAATGTGGGGTGCCTAGATTATCACCAAGGGCAGTGTTTCCCTTTATCCTCAACTTTGTTTTCATCTTCACCGGGGATCTTTTGTGATTCTTCCTATAAAAGTTCAAGTTTCCGTATCTTGGTGGCGGGGGGGGGGGGGGGGGTCTCCTGATTCCCACCATTGTTAGGAAGAGTTGCTCATGGTGGCCCTTGAGATGGGCCATTATCTGTATGGTGGCCTTTCTGTGAGAAGATTTTTCAAAAAGCCTCTGAAATAATCACCAAGGGTGACTGAAAGCAACTTCTCCCCTCTTTCCTTCCTGTAGAAGCATCGATTTCCCATTCTGTACATTTTTGCACTTTATTTTATTCATCCTTGTATT
The DNA here is from genome assembly GCF_002837175.3 of Physeter macrocephalus. Lineage (NCBI taxonomy): Eukaryota > Metazoa > Chordata > Mammalia > Artiodactyla > Physeteridae > Physeter > Physeter macrocephalus. The sequence continues at coordinate 21,121,930 of NC_041231.1, forward strand.
ACCGTCTAAGTGTATTATTCATGTGAGTCTTGTCACTGTAGGTAAGTTGTAAATTCCCCACAAGAAGGACCCACATCTGCGTACCTGTCCGCTGCTGTGGAGGTCAGCAACTGCTCAAAAGACCTCACTGAGCTAAAGTTAGTAGTCCAACGGTCAAAGCACAAGATTGGAAAGCAAAAATCATTGTCAAAGAATATGATTACGACAAAACTCCCTATACTCTCTTTACTTTATTGGAGGAATGATCTTAATGGTATTTTCTATTATTTTTTACGTGTATGATCTACATACAGTGTCCCTAATCTAGACCTTTACTTCAGGTATGATCCTCAGCCCAGCAGTATCAGCATCACCTCAGAATATGAGATGAACAGCCTTGGGCCCCACTCCAGATGCATTGAATTCGAATCTGTATTTTAACAAGATCTCCAGGTGATTTGTAAACACATTAAAGTTTGTGAAGGTCTACTCTAAAAGGTAACGTCCATTGTTTTCCCCCAATACCACCGCTACCACCAACTCTACCTATTTATTGAGTATAAGCAGGTGCCAGAAACTGTGCTAAGCACTTCACATGCATTATCCTGTTAAATACTCACGATTACCCTATTTGGTAGATACTACTTTATTTCAGTTTTAATAACAAAACCCGATAGCTGGTAAGTGGTAGATCTGAGTCTCAAATACAGTTTTGTTTGGTCCTCAAATATTGACTTTTCACCTATGCATTCTCCTGGCTTTCATTTTTGAGTGAGACTTTATGCAGACATGGATCTTTTAAGCAAAAATATCATCGTATTGACAAAAGTTGCACCTGAAAATAAAGTTCTTCCTGCTGTATGGGAGTCTGACTCACTTCCGTTAAAGCATAAGTTATTTTTTTTTGATTACTTTTTTTTTAAAGGTTTTCCCCCCAAGAAGCCTTTCATAATTAGCCTCCTTAACCACCCATCATGTGTTATTTTCCCCCCAGAGAGAAAATGAAACACTAAAGAGTTTAGAAATGATCATGGTTTAATCTTGTTGAACTCAGCTTTCAGTTTCTCCTTTTACTTATGAAATTTACACACAAAAAGAGTATAGTTTAAAGAAAATCCAAGGGGGCAACCAGCACCACTTTCTGTAATAAAATTTAAAGTAGTATTAATGAATTTAAAGCCCTATGCAGAAAATTCTTCAAAGTCAAAATGCATGTTTTTATTAGATTGTTTTATTTCTGAATGTTAAGTAAATGCTATGGAGATACTTGAGGGAGAAGGCGGTATAGAGTAGTGGTGAAGAGCATTGGTCTTGGAGCCCAGCTGACAGGTTTGCCACCACGTATTGGTTTTGCGGTCTTGGCCAACTTGCTTCCCCTCTGTTATCACTGGTTTCTTCTCTATAGCATACAGATAATAATCCTCACTTCTTATGGGCACGCTGAAGATTTAATAAGATAGTATACATGAGAAATATACCTCTCAGAAAAAAGCAGACCTAGCATTCAATGAATAGTAACAGCCAGTAAAGTTGTTTACTTGTAAAAGTGTACATTTTTCCTAAGGAAATATTGTGTGTCTCTTCCCCTTTCCTTCTGCTCTAGAAGAACTTTCCGTTTTCCTTTAATCAGCTCAATAGGAAAAGGTTTTCAGGGAAGCAAGATGTTCTTGAGGGAGTGATTGATTTCAGGCCTTGCTTTTGAAGTCTCTCTCTTCTCTCTCTTCCAGTTAGCAAAGTCAGCTCTCTTTGAGTCAAGAGTAGCCAGTTCTCATAAAGTCCTGGATACCAGTCCAAGCTTTATTGGATCTCAGACTGATTGTTGCAATGCTAGCTTAGTTGTATTGTATCCTACTATGATCAAAGGTACAACCAAAGCAGGGTTGCTTCACACTAACATGTGAAACTCAGTCCTGGCCCATCTGCTCTCATAACCCACTGGTCTCATTTTTTTTTTTTTTTTAACATCCTTATTGGAGTATAATTGCTTTACAGTGGTGTGTTAGCTTCTGCTTTATAACAAAGTGAATCAGCTCTATGTACACATATATCCCCATATCCCCTCCCTCTTGCTTCTCCCTCC
>NC_041231.1:21124209-21165788 GCF_002837175.3 Physeter macrocephalus
GGTATTTGTTTTTCTCTTTCTGACTTACTTCACTCTGTATGACAGACTCTAGGTCCATCTACCTCACTGGTCTCATTTTTATTTATTTATTTATTTTTATGTTCCATCACGTCTAAGTTATTTATTATTTAAATCTACGACTTTTTTCAGGACACTAAACTATGTGTATTGTTGATGACCTCAAGTGCATAAAGCAATATTCTTTTTTTTTTTTTTTTTTTTTTTGCGGTACACGGGCCTTTTACTGTTGTGGCCTCTCCCGTTGCGGAGCACAGGCTCCGGACGCGCAGGCTCAGCGGCCATGGCTCACGGGCCCAGCCGCTCCGCGGCATGTGGACCGGGGCACGAACCCGTGTTTGCTGCATCGGCAGGCGGACTCTCAAACACTGCGCCACCAGGGAAGCCCAGCAATATTCTTAAATACAGAAACTAACATGAAAACTGTTATTACAGTAGTTGTAATTTTGCATTTAAAGAAACCCTAGGGACTTACCTGGTGGTGCAGTTGTTAAGACTCTGCACTCCCAATGATGGGGGCCCGGGTCAGGGAGCTAGATCCCACATGCATGCTGCAGCTAAGAGTTAACATGCCACAACTAAGACCTGGTACAACCAAATAAATAAGTAAATATTAAAAAAAAAAAGAAACCCTGAATTTTATAAAATATTTTAATTGGCAAATTTAAAATGTTAATATGTACTTAAATTTAAACTAGTTTCAACAGGTAAACATGCTCCGGACGCGCAGGCTCAGCGGCCATGGCTCACGGGCCCAGCCGCTCCGCGGCATGTGGACCGGGTCACGAACCCGTGTTTGCTGCATCGGCAGGCGGACTCTCAAACACTGCGCCACCAGGGAAGCCCAGCAATATTCTTAAATACAGAAACTAACATGAAAACTGTTATTACAGTAGTTGTAATTTTGCATTTAAAGAAACCCTAGGGACTTACCTGGTGGTGCAGTTGTTAAGACTCTGCACTCCCAATGATGGGGGCCCGGGTCAGGGAGCTAGATCCCACATGCATGCTGCAGCTAAGAGTTAACATGCCACAACTAAGACCTGGTACAACCAAATAAATAAGTAAATATTAAAAAAAAAAAGAAACCCTGAATTTTATAAAATATTTTAATTGGCAAATTTAAAATGTTAATATGTACTTAAATTTAAACTAGTTTCAACAGGTAAACATTTTCAGCTGATGGTCTCATGCAAGGTCTCATGACTCTGTTCCGATTCACACCAACCTTGATGTCAGAGGTCACTCAGTATCTACCTGGAAATCCCAGTTGCCCCAAATGTGCTATAAATTTTGTGGTTTGTTCTGAAGATTTGCAGTACAACCCACTGACTTTAAAAGTACAATACTTTAGGTAAGCAGGTTGATCAGAAGTGAGGTTATCTCAAAGTATTGCTTTAACATGCTTGCTAGACGAAGACTCACTTGAATTAATGGACCCTCAGAGTGGTCGACTTTTATTAATTTTTCTGTGAATATGTATATGGTTTGTTATCTCTTCGTTATTGAAAAATAGCTTAGACGGTTAAGAAGCTTTGTCATCTTCACTGAAACATAACTGGCATATTCTGGAGCACGTACCAAATCAGTCTAATGTAACTAAACGCCACTTCAATTGCAACATTCTAGAATATGGTCATTAATTCCATCTCTAGAATAGTTGCACTCTCAATCTGCTAGGTTGGTTTTTTAAAGGGTAAATATTGTTTGGGTCATCAGCATATAATTTTGTGTATTTTTGGTTGATGTCCTTTTGCACATCCTAACTGTGAAGAACTGAAAACTTTCCAGTTTGTCTCAAGCCTAATTCATAATCCTCTTCCACACATTGTCTCCAACAACTGATCTTGCTCCCTATGGCTCTAGATTTTCATAGTCTCTTGCAATCATCTCTCAAATGAGCTTCCTGTCCTTAAAGCTAACATACACCAAACCCACACTTCACACTTCCTTCACCTCTCTTCTTGTGTTATACATGTGACGGTATCCCCCAATTCAAAACCTTTCGATCCCATTTGCCCTTAATAGTAATAGCTAACACTTTTCCCACACTGATTTAGTCCTGGAACAGTGCTAAATGTTTACATGCATTAGATCATTTGCCCCTCTCAGCATTCATATGAGGTAGGAACTACTATTATACCCACATTGCTAATCACTCTCAGAGAGAGACCTAGGAAACTACATAAGGCCACACAGCTAGTAAATGTTGGCACCAGGTCTTGAACTCAGTTTTTCCAGATGTCAGACTCCCACACCTATAGCCCTTATGCTTTATTGCCTGCAGAATTGATATCAAGCCTCTTAATCTGTCACCCAATATTGTCCATGCTAGGACGTGTTGCTATCTTCCCAGCTGTGTCTCCTACAGTGCTCCTGCAATGTAGAGCTGTGCGTCTCACGCCCTGGATTTATTACTTTAGTGTTTCACTTGTGCCATTCCCTCACTTCTAACGTCATTTCCCCTTTTTATGCATGTTCAAGTACCCTTATCTTTTGGATGCTGTCATCTGTATTAGGTTGTCTGTGATTGTTTAATTAAAATTAAGTTCCCCCTCTTCCACATTCTAATAGCACTGTTTTTTTCTTGCCACATTCAGAGTTTGATTTACTGGTGGATTTGTCCTGTAAGCTTCTTGAGGCACACTGCCCAATAAATACCTCTTGAGTAGAATTGAACGCATACCTACAATTGACCCTTGAACAATGGAGGATTTAGGGGTGTTGACCCTCTGTGCAGTCACAAATCTGAGTATAACTTTACAGTGTGCACTCAATATCTGCAGGTCTGCCTCTGCAAATTCAATCAACCACAGATCACGTAGTACTGTAGTATGTATTTATCGAAAAAATTCCAAATGTAAGTGGACACATGCAGTTCAAACCCATGTTGTTCAAGGGTCAGCTGTATTCTCTTCCACCTTTAATTTCTACCCTTAAAATGGAAAAATATAGTTAAAAGTCAGAAAGTAAAATGTTAGTATGTTGTTCACCTTGCTTGTTTAAAGCAAATGGAAATAAATCTGGTACTTTTTCCCTTGTCTTTTGAGATCCTTGTTACATTAAAAGAAAAATCGACATTTGATTGAGCTATTACTACTGCTTTTTGTTTCTGTCTTTTACAGCCATGAAATTTTCCTGAATTGTTCCCTCACAATGGAGACAATTAGTTTATGTGTCCCCTCTCTTGAACCAGGAGGCTGAAGAGTAAATCTTAACACGTAGAAACTAAAGGATGTACCTATGAAGTCTCCCAGATGAGGTGCATAGTAACAGACCAGTGCCATGGACACTTTTTGTCCCTTGTAACTTTATAGAAACCCCAAAACCCTAGTTACTTTTGATTTACAATAGAGGCAAGGTCATCCTTATAATGAAAAAAAAAATAAAAGAAGGAAAACAACATCTATATTTTCAGACCCTGAGATTCAATTTGTCATAAAGCTCTTTGACAGTTTTATTCTCTAGAGAGATGAACTATCCTTTTGCTGAAAAATCATCACCTTTTTTCAGACCTTATGTTATTCCTAAAGACTAGTGAGCTGGAGATGTAATAGGATGCTTTAACAATAGGAAAATATTACATTTGAACATTATTTTCTGTAAGTTGCTTCTCTTTCCAAACAAAAGATGTATGAATCTACTACTTGAATTGTGGAGACTGAGTGAGATGTGGCCTCATTAAGTTGTTAATGGAAGTAGAGGTTGGGAGTTTTCTGAGAGCCACTAGGCAATGATAAGGCAAGAGATAAGGTCAAAAATATTTGGAGGTCAACTCAAGAAAAAAAAAAAGTAGATGAGAAGTAGAAGAGAAATTCTTATTGACCTAAAGATACTGTAGAACAAAAAGGAGAAAGAGAAAAACAGTTGAGGTTTCAAAGGGGACGTGTGTTAACCTCAGCTAACCTATCCAAGGTGCCTTTACTGGGGGTCTACTATGTGCTCAACTTTGCGCCAGGGGATATAATACATCACAGAAAAGAAGCATCAGCCATTGTTTCTGAATTTAAGACTTCAAAGTCTAGTTGTGGAATCAAGCATACAGTCATTCTGTCATTTACACATTTCTCAAAAGGTTATCCAGTGCCTGTGTACTGCCTACCTAGAACCAGAATGAATCCTGGGGAATTAAGACAGACACAACCCGTTCTCTCACACAGCTTTCAGCCTAAAGAGCTGGACAATCACCATAAATATCTTCTCAATAAAAAACATAACCATGGTATCCCTTTTCTTTTTTATTTTTTTTAAGTAAAAATGAACTATCCCCTCAAACTAGAAAGGGAAGACTAGCATAGCTTTTTTTTTTAAACATCTTTATTGGAGTATAATTGCTTTACAATGTTGTGTTAGTTTCTGCTGTATAACAAAGTGAATCAGCTATATGTATACATATATCCCCATATCCCCTCCCTCTTTCGTCTCCCTTCCACCATCCCTATCCCACCCCTCTAGGAGGTCACACAGCACCGAGCTGATCTCCCTGTTCTATGCGGCTGCTTCCCACTAGCTATCCACCCTACGTTTGGTAGCGTATATATGTCCATGCCACTCTCTCACTTCATCCCAGCTTACCCTTCCCCCTCCCCAGACTTCAAAGTCTAGTTGTGGAATCAAGCATACAGTCATTCTGTCATTTACACATTTCTCAAAAGGTTATCCAGTGCCTGTGTACTGCCTACCTAGAACCAGAATGAATCCTGGGGAATTAAGACAGACACAACCCGTTCTCTCACACAGCTTTCAGCCTAAAGAGCTGGACAATCACCATAAATATCTTCTCAATAAAAAACATAACCATGGTATCCCTTTTCTTTTTTATTTTTTTTAAGTAAAAATGAACTATCCCCTCAAACTAGAAAGGGAAGACTAGCATAGCTTTTTTTTTTAAACATCTTTATTGGAGTATAATTGCTTTACAATGTTGTGTTAGTTTCTGCTGTATAACAAAGTGAATCAGCTATATGTATACATATATCCCCATATCCCCTCCCTCTTTCGTCTCCCTTCCACCATCCCTATCCCACCCCTCTAGGAGGTCACACAGCACCGAGCTGATCTCCCTGTTCTATGCGGCTGCTTCCCACTAGCTATCTGTTTTACATTTGGTAGTGTATATATGTCAATGCCACTCTCTCACTTCGTGCCAGCTTACCTTTCCCCCTCCCCGTGTCCTCAAGTCCATTCTCTACGTCTGCATCTTTATTCCTGTCCTGGCCCTAGGTTCTTCAGAACTTTTTTTTTTTTTTTTTTTTAGATTCCACATATATGTGTTAGTATACGGTGTGTGTTTTTCTCTTTCTGAGTTACTTCACTCTGTATGACAGACTCTAGGTCCATCCACCTCACTACAAATAACTCAGTTTCGTTTCTTTTTATGGCTGAGTAATATTCCATTGTATATATGTGCCACATCTTCTTTATCCATTCATCTGTCGATGGACACTTCGGTTGCTTCCATGTCCTGGTGTTGTAAGGTATCCCTTTTCAATAGCTTGAGATGGCTCACATTGACATCCCCCACATGATCAGATGAGCAGGAATCCATTCTTTTCCTTTGACCTTTTTTCCCCAGGGGTCATGTCGAAAAATATAAATGTGACAGTCTTGTTCGAAAATCAGTTCTAGCTGCTCTGTGCTGAAACTTCGTACTCTTTGATCAATATCTCCCCTAGCTCCTGGCAACCACCGTTCTACTCTCTGCTTCTATGAGTTTGAGTTTGGCCTTTTTATTATTATTATTATTATTTTTTTTTTTTTTTTTTTTTTTTTGGTACGCGGGCCTCTCACTGCTGTGGCCTCTCCTGTTGCGGAGCACAGGCTCCGGATGCACAGGCTCAGCAGCCATGGCTCACAGGCCCAGCCTCCCCGCGGCACGTGGGATCCTCCCGGACCAGGGCACGAACCCATGTCCCCTGCATCGGCAGGCAGACTCTCAACCACTGCGCCACCAGGGAAGCCCGCATTCGGCCTTTTTAGATTCCATATATGAGTGAGATCATGCAGCACGTAGCTTTCTTGCCTTGCTTATTTCAAGTAGCATAAAGTCCTCCAAGTTCATCCATGTTGTAACAAATGGCAGGATTTCCTTATTTTTTAAGGCTGAATAATATTCCATTATGTATATATCACATTTTCTTTATACATTCATCTACGGACAGACGCTTGAGTTGTTTCCACATCTTGACTATTGTTCATAACACTGCAATGAACATGGGAGTGGAGACGTCTCTTTGAGATACCATTTCATTTTCTTTGGATATATACCCAGAAGTGAGATTGCTGGATCACATGATAGTTCTATTTTTAATTTTTGAAGAATCTCCATATCAATGTTTATAATCCTTATACCAATTAACATTCCCACCTACAGTGTACCAGGGTTGTCTTTTCACTGTGTCCTCATCAACACTTGTTATCTTTTGTCTTTTTTCTAACAGGTGTCAGGTCATAGCTCATTGTGGCTTTGACTCAGATTTCCCTGATGATTGGTGATATTGAGCATATTTTCATATACTTGTTGGCCACCTGTATGTCTTCTTTTGAGAAATGTCTATTCAATTCCCTTGACCATTTGCAAATCAGGTTATTTGTTTTCTTGCTATTGAGTTGTTTAAGCTTATTAAGTTGTTTAAGCTTATGTATTTTAGATATTAACCCCTTATCAGATTATGGTTTGCAATTATTTTCTCTCATTCCATAGGTTGTCTCTTCACTCTTTTGACAGCTTCATTTGCTATACATAAGCTTTGTGGTTTGATGCAAATTCCATTTGTCTATTTTTTTCTTTTGTTGCCTGTGCTTTTGAGGTCATATCCAAAAAAATCATTGCCCAGACCAATATCAGGAAGTTTTCCTCTATGTTTCCTACTAGAAGTTATACAGTTTTAGGTATTATGTTTAAGTCCTTAATATATTTTGAATAGATTTTTGTATATGGTATGAGATAAGCATTCAATATTATTCTTCAGCTTGTGCATATCTAGTTTTCCTAACACCCTTTAATGAAGAGTCTGGCCTTTCCCCATTGTGTGTCCTTGGCACTTTTGTAGGTGATCAATTGACTATAAATGCACAGATTTATTTTTGGGCCCTCTATCCTGTTCCATTATCTATGTGTTTGTTTTTATGCCAGTACCGTACTGTCATAACTACTGTAGCTTTGTAGTGTATTTTGAAATCAGGTAGTATGATGCCTCCAACTTTCTTCTTCTTTCTTAAATTAATTTTTGTTGGAGTATAGTTGCTTTACAGTGTTGTGTTACTTTCTCCTGTACGGCAAAGTGAATCAGTTATACATGTACATAATCCCCTCTTTTTTAGATTTCTTTCCCATTTAGGTCACCAAAGAGCACTGAGTAGAGTTCCTTGTGCTATACAATAGGTTCTTATTAGTAACTTTATTCTTCTTAAGATTGCTTTAGATATTTAGAGTCTTTTGTGATTCTGTATGAATTATAGAATTGGTTTTTTCTATTTATGTGAAAAATGCCATTGGAATTTTGATAGGGATTGCTTTGAATCTTCAGGTCACTTTGGGTAGTATGGCCATATTCACAGTATTATTACAGTTCATGAACACAGGATTTGTTTCCTGATCTTAGAGGAAAAGCTTTTTGTTTTTCACCCTTGGACCTGATTCTCAATGTGAGCTTGACATAAATGGTCTTCATTCTGCTGAGGTATGTTCCTTCTGTGTCTAATCCGTTGGGTTTTTTGTTTTTTTTTTTTAACGTGAAAGATGTTGAATTTTGTCAAGTGCCTTTTCTGCATCTGTTGAGATGATCATATGATTTTTATTCTCCGTTCTGTTAATGTGGTTTATTACATTTATTGATTTGTGTTTGTTGAAACATCTTTGCATCTCAGGGATAAATCCCAGTTGATCATGGTGTATGATCCTTTTAATGGGATGTTGAGTCTCATCTGCTAGTATGTTGCTGAGGATTTTGCATCTATATTCATCAGAGATATTAGCCTGAATTTTTTTTTTTTGTAATGCCCTTGTCTGGCTTTGGTAAAATGAGTTTGGAAATGTTCCCTCTTCAATTTTTTGGAAGAATTTGAAATGGATTGGTATTAATTCTTTGGATGATTGGTAGTATCCATTGGTCCTTCACTGAAGAAATCAAGGTCTTCTTAGTGTTGGAGGAAAACTAGCTATGTTGAACTTGTTGAGAAATTCCTTATCAGTTTCCATTGTGATGCATAAATGTGGCCACAGCAGATCTCTTGCATCTATGCTACCAAGAATCTATAGAATGGAAACAAGCCATAGTATGAAGCAGTCCACTGAGTACAATGTTGAAAAGTCAAGCCTAAGATAATGGTAATTTGACCATTACTGTTAAATGGTCATTAAATGGTAATTTCATCTTACCTAGTGTCTTTATGTTATAACACCCAAGGGAGATGCAACTCTATCATATTTATGAGATTTTTCTACATCTAAGCTTTGAACATTTGCACTTATTGACACATACCTTCTTATTCTCATTTTAATTGAATTTGAAGCACACATAGCTTACCTGTATAACCTTGAACTAGTCACATAAATTCTGTTTCATCATCTGTAAAACCAGTTGGTGCACCTTCCAGTAGTATCATTCTCATTCTAAATACATTAAATCCCATTCTGTATGCAGAATAATCTAACTGGGAGATGATTTGGTTAAAGCTTTATTATGAAAATCAGAGCTAGGAAGCCATTTTTGTGACATGGAGAATAGTCAGACAGAATTGGGGATATGAGCTTGCTGAGTGAATTATTAAGATTAATACTAATGAGGTTCTATTTTTATGAGTTGTCCCTTGACAGAAATTCTTAAATAAAAAGATAGGACTAACATCTCAGGCACAATTCACTGCATAGTCAGCAAATAGAGAAATACCTTTATTAAATTACCTTTGAGTCAAAAGCCTGTTGTCTGTGAGATTAGCCCTTATAATCATTTTCAATTAAAAAACCAGCTACTATTCATGGCCAAGGGTTTAATTTGAGGACATATTAGAAAAATAACTGTTTACAACATTTTTATACATTTGAAGAATTTATTGGACATATTTGAAATTCCATTCACAATAAATACAGAAGGAATAGAAAAAAGTATGATTTCTGATTATTTTCTACAAGCACTGAAAACTTAACCCTACCAGGCCCATAGTGTAGTGATAAAGCCATACTTTGTTACACATAAAATGCTGTATATATATTCTATCTACTCTAGGATAATTGCTAAAATATGTGTAAGAAAAATTTCTCTGGGACATCTTAATATGTTAACTAATAGAGGTATTTCAAATTATATACCTATTATGAAAGTTTAAATTTTAATCCAGAGGTCAGCATTGTCTATATTCTGAAGAAAAGACTGTCAGTCCACAGGGGAAAAATGTCTCTCCCAGTTAACTCTTTGCAAGAAATTTCTTTTCTATAGTTTGTTGTGCCCTCATAAAGCACGCTTAGCCATTTTTTAAAAAATAGTCCTCATGTCCTTTGTTTATACAATTATCTAAGAAAATAGCGAAACTCAGAATTTTGTCAAAGTTAATTGAGAGCAACAGGACCAAAACTTAAATTCAGATTATTTTAAATGAGAGTCCAGTTTATTCATATTTAATCAGGTAATGTTTTGATATCTTAACCAATATGTTTTTAGTTCAAAGCATTTATCCTTACTTCATGGCCCTCCCCCATTAAGGCACCCACTTAAATATTTTATGCTCAAAACCTCAGAAAAATGATGACTGAGAAGAACACAAAACAATCCATTTTTGGCTTCTGATTTTTAGAAGCATAATTGTTGTTATGGCAAATGGTGATTGCTTCATGAGAGAAGCCTTCCTGACCCCGTCTGTCCCTCTCCCTAGCTCCCATCACAGTAATAATAATACCATGGGTTGCTGAAAAGGAAGGAGGACTGGGGGGAAGAAAAGAACTTGGACGTGAGTGGGCAGCAAGAGCCCTGAACCCTTAGATTTAGTCTCAAGGTGGAAACAATGGAAAACCTAGAACAGGATGAGGGAGACATGTCCCCAGAATAGCAGATTTTTCTGGTTACCCCACAGATATACCACATCTATTTCCTCTTTTCTTTAGTGGTAGAACTTGTAAGATTTAATTGCCACCTGTCCTGTCAGGCAAAAGGCTGTTTTTCTTGGTCTTCTGTGCAGCTAGGTTTGATCATGTGACTACGTATGCTCTTTTTTCCTTGCCTATAATGAAAAAGAGTGGTGAAAACTGGACCACAGGTTGAGATAGAGCAATGAGGTGAAAGAAGCCTGGATAATGACACATTTAAAGCATTGTAGCAGCATAGAACCACCTTCCCATATTTTTCCATAAGGAAGAAATAATCTTCTATCTTATTTGAGTGACATTATTTTGATGTCTGATAAAATAGCTCAATTACTATCCTAATATACTAGATAAATCCCAACATATGGCCAGTTATCGGTTTCCCCACACAGCATGGTGGGGACTATAGAATATATTTCTGCAAGATATGTGTAGGCAGATGAGGCCGAGACTTCCTCAGGGAGTTTCCCTGGCTACAGCAGAGCTTGGGAGGCACAGGAAGCATGGCAGTAGGTGCCTACCATTCAGCCTAGTGCAGGAATGGGAGATGATTTCCCATGTTTCCCCACATGACAGAGAGCAGACAGATCTGAAAATGTCTGGCAGTTGGGAAGAAGGGTGGATTTCAGTAGCCAGATGGACTGATGTCCAGGTCCAGGTAGGAATGACAACTTATCAGCAAATGCCCGTGTTGACAGGCAGCGTTGACCCAAACAAGCTTGCGTTCACCCCCACTTTAAGCCAATATGCCCTGACATTACATAAACCCACTAGAATTTAGACACAAATGTTGAGAAAAAGGGAGGGAAGAGCAGATCCCTGAGCTCACTGAAATTAATATTTTACCTCTTAGAACAACAAAATCTTATAACAGACCTTAAGTTCTAGAAAGTAAAAATATTCCCAGTTCTTACATTTCTTGGTTTGTGGGCTATGACTCATACTTGGTGCCCAAAACAATGAGTAGATGTTGGAGGGTGGTAGAGTTTAAAATGTTTAAATAAAAACTAGCTGCTGAATTATTCATTGCAGTTAACTATCCACCATTCTCTCTCCAGTCTTTACATAATGTCTGGTTCATAGTGAACACTCAAATATGTGTAAATATTATTGACTTGTGGTATTATATAGATAAATTATGCTCCATAAGTAATTGTAGGTTAATTTTAAAAATATCCCCTCCTATTTTAAGAAAACACTTAAAGTAGTTGGAGAAACTACTTAAAGTTCCTACACACAGCTCGTAACCTATATACTAATTCAATCCCTTGAGTATACACATTCCATTGTAATATGCTATTAAATTTGGTGACAGTATTGGGTGACACTCTTCCTTTCAGAGCTATTTGAGTGGTATTTTGCAGTTGACAAATTATTATATAAGTTTTAGGTGTACAGCATTATAATTGGACATCTGTATACACTGCTAAGTAATCACCACCCACAAGTCCTATTTGCCATCCATCATCATACATTGGACACCCTTCATGCATTTCCCTCACCTCCAAACACCTTTGCCCTCTGGTAACCAGTAATCTTTTCTCTGTACCTATGAGGGTGTTTTATTTAATTTTGATCATTTGTTGTTTTTTTAGATTCCACATGTGAGTAAAATCATACAGTATTTGTCTTTATCCATATGACTTATTTCACTTAGCATAATACCTTCAAGTTTCACTCATATTGTTGCAAATAACAGGATTTATTTCTTTTTTATGGCTGAGTAGTATTCCATTGTGTGTATGTGTATAGATGTGAATGTGTGTGTGTGTGTGTATGTCTTTATCCATTTATCCATCAATGGACAGGTTAGGTTGTTTCCATATCTTGGCTATTGTAAGTAATGCTGCAGTGAACATAGGGGTACATATATCTTTTCAAACTAGTGTTTTTCTTTTCTTTGGGTAAATACCCAGAAGTAGAATAGCTGGGTTTTATGGTAGTCATAGTTTTGTAAGGAGTCTTTACACTGTTCTCCACAGTGACTGCACCAATTTACATTCCCACCAACAGTGTAAGAGTGTTCTCTTTTTCCACATCATTTTCAACATTTGTTATTTCTTGTCTTTTTGATAATAACCATGCTAACAGATGCAAGGTGATATTTCCCTGTGGTTTTGATTTGCATATCTCTAACGATTAACCGTGTTAAACATCTTTTCCTGTGCCTGTTGGCCATCTGTATGTCTTCTTTGAAAAAAATGTCTATTTAAATCCTCTGCACATTTTTAATTGGGTTGTTGTTTTTTGTTGTTGTTGTTTTGAGTTGTATGAGTGCCTTATATAATTTGGATATTAACCCTTATCAAATATATGATTTACAAATAGCTTTCCCATTTAATAAGTTGCCTTTTCATTTAAATGACAGTTTCCTTCAGAGTGCAGAACCTTTTTAGTTTGGTGTAGTGCTATTTGTTTATTTTTCTTTTTGTTTCCTTGCCTTTGGAGTCAGATACAGAAAAACATTGTTAAGAACAATGTCAGTGAAGTTACTACCTATGTTTTCTTCTAGGAATTTTATGGTTTCAGGTCTTACATTCAAGTCATTGATACATTTTGAGTTAATTTTTGTGTGTAGTGTAAAATAGTGGTATTCATTCTTTTGCATGTAGCTGTCCAGTTTTCCCAACACCACTTATTGAAGGGACTATCCTTTATCCATTGTATGTTCTTTGCTTCTTTGTTGTAAATTAATTATCCATATTTGTGTGAGTTGATTTCTGTGCTCTTGATTCTGTTCCATTGATCTCTGTGTCTGTTTTGTAAGTATCATACTGTTTTGATTACTATAGCTTTGTAGTATAATTTAAAATGAGGGAGTGTACTTCCAGCTTTCTTCTTCTTTCTAAAGATTTTTTTTGTCTGTTCACAATCTTTTGTGGTTCCATTCAAACTTAGAATTATTTCTTCTAGTTCTGTGAAATATTGAATTCTGATAGGGATTGCATTGAATCTGTTGATTGCTTTGGGTAGTATGGACATTTTAACAGCATTAAGTCTTCCAATTCATGAACATAGATGATCTTTCCATTTATTTGTATCTTCTTCAATTTCTTTCATCAGTGCCTTACCAGTTTCAGTGTGCAGGTCTTTCACCTCCTTGGTTAAAATTGTTCCTAGTTATGTTATTATTTTTGATGCAATTCTAGATGGAATTGTTTTCTTAATTTCTGTGCCTGATAGTTCATTAATACTTTATAGAGATACCTTTGACGTCTTTACATTGATTTTATATCCTGTGACTTTGTTGGTTCTCACAGTATTTTGGTGGAAATTTAGGGTTTTCTATGAATAGTATCGTGTCATCTGAAAATAGTGACAGTTTTACTTTCTCCTTTCCAATTTTGATGCATTCTATTTCCTTTTTTTTGTTTGCCTAATTGCTGTCGCTAATACTTCCAATATTATGTTGAATAAAAGTAGTGATTGTGGGCATCCTTATCTTGTTCTTGATCTTAGAGGAAAAGCTTTCGCCTTTTCATTATTGAATATGATGTTTGTTCTGGGTTTGTCATATATAGCTTTTATTGTGTTGAGGTAAATTCCCTCCATACTCAATTTATTGAGAGTTTTTCCCTTGAAAGTATGTTGAATTTTGTCAAATGCCTTTTCTCCATCTTTTGAGATGATCATAAAATTTTTATCCTTCATTTTGTTACTCTGATGTTTCATATTGATTGATTTGTGACTGTTGAACCATCCTTGCATCCCTGGAATAAATCCCACTTGATTGCAATGTCTGACTTTTTAAAAGTATTGCTGTATTTGGTTTGTTAATGTTTTGCTGAGGATTTTTACATCTATGTTCATCAAGATATATTTACCTGTAGTTTTCTTTTTTTGGGTGTCCTTGTCCAGTTTGTGCTGGCTTTGTAAAATGTGTGTGAAAGTTTCCATCCTCTTCAATATTTTGGAAGAGTTTGAGAAGGAGAGGTATTAAATCTTTGAATATTTTGTGGAATTCACAAGTAAAGGTTTCTGGTCCTAGCCTTTTATTTGTTGGGACATTTTTTATTGCTGTTTCAATCTCCTTATGAATAATTGGTGTATTCACATTTTCTATTTCTTCATGATTCAGTCTTGAAAGACTGTATGTTTCTAGGAATTTATCCATTTCTTCTAGGAAGAAACTTTTGGCATATAATTACTCATAGTAATCTCTTATGATCCTTCATATTTCTGTGGTATAATTTGTAACATCTCTTTCGTTTCTGATTTTGTTTATTTGAGCTCTCTCTTTTTTTCTTTATTAATCTACCTAAAGGTTTGTCAGTTTAGTTTATGGTTTCAAAGAACCAGCTCTTAGTATTACTGATTTTTTTCTAATTATTTATAATCTCTATTTCATTTATTTCCACTCTTCTCTTTGTCATTTCCTTCATTCTACTAATTTTGTGCTTGTTTGTTCTTCTTCTAGTTCCTTTATATATGGAATTAGATTGTTTACTTGGAAATACTTTTTTGTTTCTTGAGGTAGGCTGGTATTACTGTGAACTTCCATCTTAGAACCACTTTTACTGCAGCCCATAAATTTTGGTGTGTAGTGTTTCTGTTTTCATTTGTCTCTAGGTATTTTTTAATTTCTCATTTGATTTCTTTGGTGACTCATTTGTTGTTCAGTGGCATTTGTTTAATCTCAATGCTTTTGTGGTTTTCCCCATTTTTTTCTTCTGGTTCATTTCTAGTTTTATCCCATTGTGGTCGTGGAAGGTGCTTAATATGATTTCAGTCTTCTTGAATTTGTTGAGACTTGTTTTGTGACTAACACTGATTTATCCTGGATAATGTTCCATGTGCATTTGAGAACACTGTTTTTACTGCTATTGGATGGAGTGTTCTTTATCTATCTATTAAATCAATTGATCTAATGTATTATTTAAGGCTGATGTTTCCTTAATAATTTTTTTTTTGTCTGGATGATCTATCCTTTGATGTAGTGGGGTATTAAATTCTTCTACTATTATTGTTATTACTTTCAATTTCTCCCTTTAAGCCCATTAATATTTTCTTTATACATCGTGATGCTCCTCTGTTGGGTACATATACATTTATAAATGTTATATATATATTCTTGCTGGATTGACTTATCATTATGTAACGCCCTTCTTTGTCTTTTGTTATAGTTTTTGTTTTAAAGTCTGTTTTGTCCACTATGATTACAACGACAGCAGCCTTCTTTTCATTTCAATTTGTATGGAATGTCTTTTGTCATCCCTTCTATTTCATGCTGTGTGTCTTTTCTTCTGAAGTGAGTCTCTTGTAGGAGAGAGCATAACATAGATGGCTCTTGGTTCATCCATTTAGCCACTCTATGTCTTTTGATTGGCAAATTTACTTCCTTTACATTTAAAGTAGTTATTGATAGGTCTGTACTTATTACCATTTTGTTCATCGTTTTCTGGCTGCTCTGTAAATTCCTCTCTGTTCCTTTCTTCTTCTCTTTCCCTCTTCCTTTGTGTTTTGGTGGTTTTCTTAATGTTATATTTAGATTTTCTTTATATTTATATAAATATATCTAAATATTTTATATTTAGATTTTCTTTCTCATTTTATTTATGTATTTACTACATGTTTATTTATTTACTACATGTTTGTATGTTATGTGAGGTTCATACATGACATCCCATGTAAGTTTTAAGGTTGTTTTAAGTTGGCACCAACTTAAATTTGAGCACACTCCAAAGATTTATCTTTTTACCCCTCCCCATGTTTCATGCTTTGATGATACATTTTACATATTATAATTTTATACATCCTTAACTAATTTTTGTAATTTTAGTCATTTTCACTACTTTTGTCTTTTAACTAATTCCATGCTTGCTTTACAAGTGATTGATCCACTGCCTTTTCTATGTATTTACATTTTCCATTGAGATTTTTATTTTTATGTTTTCTTATTATTAATTAGTATCATTACTTTTCAGCTTCTAGAAGTCCTTTAACATTTCTTGTAGGGCCAGGTTAATGACGACAAACTATTTTAGCTTTCGTTTATCTGGGAAACTTGATCTCTTCTTCAATTATGAATTATAACCTTGCTGGGTAGGGAATACTTGGTTGGAAGTTTTTCCTTTCAGCACTTCATATGTATCATGCCACTCCCCTCTTGCCTATACAGTTTCTCTTAGAAAATCTGCGAATAGCCTTATGGGGTTTCCCTTGTACATAACAAGTTTGTCTCTTGATGCTTTTAGGATTATCTCTTTATCCTTTACTTTTACTATTTTAATTATGATGTGTCTTGGTATGTGTCTCTTTGGGTTCATCTTATTTGGAACTCTCTTGGCTTCTTGGACCTAGATGTCTGTTTCCTTCCTCAGATTAAGGATGTCTTCAGCCACTATTTCTTCAAATAATTTTTCTGGCTCTTTTTCTCTCTCATCTCCTTTTGCGATCCCTATAATATAAATGTTATTCCACTTGATGTTGTCCCAAATGTCCCTTAAGGTATCTTCACTATTTAAAATTATTTTTTCATTCTTCTGTTCTGGATAAGTTCCATTATTTTCTTTTCTAGCTCACCGAATCATTCTTCTACCTCATCCAGTCTGCTGTGGAAACCCTCTAGTATATTTTTCAGTTGTTACGTCTCTGTTTGATAATTTCTTATATTTTCTATCTTTTTGTTGAAGTTCTCACTGTGTTTATCCATTTTTCACCCAAGTTTTGTGAGCATCTTTACAACCATTACTTTAACTCTTTATCAGGTACATTACTTATCCCCTTTTTGTTTTCTGAGGTTTTAGCTTGTTCTTTCTGTTGGAACATATTCCTCTCTTTTCTCGTCTTGCCCAATTTTCCTTTTTTTTTTTTTCCTTAATGTATTAGGTATACCAGCTGTCTCTCCCAGTCTTGAAGGAGTGGTCTTATTTAGGAAGTGTCCTGTGGGGCTCAGAAGCATAATCCCACCTGCCACGAGAGCCAGGCACTCAAGGGGTATCCCCTCTGTGGGCTGCATGTGCCCTTCTGTTGTGTCAGGGATGTGGCTGCCATAATGTTCTGGTGGCTGGGGATGGCCTCTGGACAGGTTGCAGGGCTTGGTGTCAGCCACCACAAGGTGCTAGTGAGTGGGGCTATTGCTTGGCTGGCTGTGAGGCCTGGTTGAGGTGCAAGAGGGGGTGGGGCTCTCAGTGGGGAGGGCACATTAGTGCTAAGATGGAGAATTCCAAAATGGCTCCCATCAGCACCAGTAGCTTGAGATCACATAAATGTCTCCTTCCATAGGACACTCGGTCACTGGGGAGTGTCCCAACTGTTTCCTGCCTCTCTGGCAGATGCTTCAAGATTCGTAAGTGGGTCCTCTTTCACCTGTGGTCCATGTGCTTTCTAATCTGGTATTTTTGCACTGCTTTTCAGGCTGAGTGAATTTACACGTGAGTCGTTTAAGAGTCAATTTTCCTTTTCCTGCACTTAAATAGTTTTTCTGGGCATGTTTCCTCTTGATTTTCAAAGCCAGGTGTTTTGGAGGCTGGTCTCTCCAGTGCAGGATCTAGGGGTTTGGGTGCCCAATGTGGAGGTTGGATCCCTTGCTTCTCAGGGAAAAGATTCATACCTTGCATTTTTTCCCCATTGCAGATCTCAGCAGCTAGGGTGTGAGTTTTTCCTTGGCAAACCCATCTCTCTGCCATGCCTACCCATCTTGATGCTGTCCTTTTACTCTTTTCTGTGGAGGCTCTGTCCATCCAGTTTTCAGTTCCCTTTCCAAGGGAATTATTTCATATATAGCTTTAGACATGTTATGTCATGGGAGGAAGTGAATTTATCATCTTCATATGCTGCCATCTTGAACCCTCTCTGACAAAAATTTTAATATTTCAATATCCATAGCTAATCTTCCAATCTCCCTTTACTGCCTTAGAACCCATTGCCTAGAGTATTAGCTATTTATTCAGCACATATTTTTAAAGTGTTCTTTATGTACCATGTGCTGGTTTATCACTGCAAAGATAGCAGAGAACAAGCCCAGTGAGCTCCCTACAGTTTTAGTAGAGAAAAATGTATTAAATGGGGGAAGTAACTGTTTAAGATGAGACCTGACCATTTAATTACGTCAATCAGGCCAATGGGGTAAAAGATAGGAGGAGAGGAAGGGAATATATTCACAAAAGGGGAACAATACATTTGAAATCTTAAATGGAGGAAGCTGTGTCTGAGGAATTCCAAATTCTGAATGGCTGTATCGTTGTAGGAGAAAGGGGAAGTGGAGAAGAAATGAAGCTGAAAAGTTATGCACACACTAATGCTGATTTCAGGAGTCATAGATCCCTAGAAGGCATCTATGAGTAAAACCCATTTTTCTAAAAACTATTATTAAACATTAGAGCCCTAATATCATAAGTCAAATGCTTTCAGACTTGAAGCCCCCTTGAGGTGATTTAGCTCAAGTCAACTGTTTTTCTTTCCACCTCTCTGGAAGTTATCAAGAGCTCTGGAGGGGAGAGTGGCCAGCAGATTTAACTGCTTTTATGACTGTATATTTTAACAATTATTTAGAACCTTGACATATACTTTAGATTAATTTTATTGATTTTTTCAGAAAGATTTACAGTGTACAGATTTTTTAAAGAAAAATTTTTTTCACTTCTATTGCCCATCCTCAATATTAGCCTGGAAATCTTTTCAGAAAAGCGATCATCAGTTGAGATAAGCAGGGAAGAAAATTGATTTGCCCTCAACCCCTTACACTCTTGTACTCCAGGAAGAGAAACAGATAATGCCTCTTGAATAAGGGCTGATGGTTGGGTGTAAAATTCTGAAATTAGAAAAGCTAACTCAGTTCATTAACAGATCATTTTTATCTTATTAAACTGACAGGATTTGAGGTAATTCAAGTTTGCCAAGAGAGAGAGAATTAATGAATGTTCAAGGAAATAAGAATACACTTTAGGGAAAATGTCACTAATGCTCACATCCTAGGCACTAACTCACCATGGAAGGATTGTGACTAAATTCTACTGAGGACTCTAGAAGAAATACCAACTAAACAGCCCATGAAAGAAGAAGGAATATGGACTTCCAAAAAACAACCACATTGTACAATATTCCTTTAAACTTGATAAACCAGAATGCAGATCTATGTAAGTAGAATTTAAACCCCAGTTCAGAGCTGAGTTAAGGGTCATAATTTCTATACCTCAGGAAGACAGACGTAAAAATTATCATGGAACTCAAGATATTTCAGGATATTTACTATCCTGAACTACTGTATCTGAACAAATGCATTCACTAAATTGTAAGCTCCCAAGTCAGGGAAAAAGGTTGAAAACAGCAGGAGGAGGAAGGACCAGAGAATATTTAAATACTCCAAATGTACACAAGTTAAAAATTGGCCTTAAAATGGCAAGAAAAATAGAAAACGCACCATGTAAGCCCCCAAAGCCTTTCCCTTAAGAGTAGATTGGTCAAAGATTCCATATTGTAAACAAATATAAAGATGAGCAAATAGGAGACTTTAAAAATAGACTTTAGGTAAGAGTATTCTGGGGTAGATTCAACAGTAGAAGTCAAAGAAGTTTTGTTCTCTCTTTTGTAGTGGACTGAAAATAGGGGCTTGAAATGGGGACATAGTACAAAAGAAATAATTGGAGTGGAAACTACTGATTTAGAAGTTCTCCAAGATGTGACTAAATATATTCAAAATATTCTAGAAATTAAACAAGCTAGAAATGAAAACAAACATCTGACTCTACAGATAAAATAACTGCCCCCCCAAATAAAAACTTGAACAGGGTTCTATGTTTTTTAAGAATCAAAAATCTATAAATAAGGATACTTGTAGATATTACAAACAAAAGTCATTGGAAGAGCCAACATTACTTATTGGTTGAAAAACAAAAGGACAGCTGTCCAAAATCTGTTCAATGATGCTGCCCCAAGAGAAATATTAGAATACAATAGCTCTGGTCCTTTCTTTAAACTCTTGAAGTGAATTATTTACAAATAAAAATGAACAGCAGTACACTTTACTTGTTAATACAGTGCCATTCTACACACTTTCAGTTCCACTGCCACAGCAGATTAGGTACTCAGAGCGCTAAAACCACTCAAACAGTGGTAAACAATCCTAAATCCCTTCCAAGGTCCCAACTTCAGATTGTTACTTTGGGACTATTATTAGAAGTATACTCCTTTCTCTTCTGTGACACAGCTTCCTCAAATTTTATAGGTAAGAATCGACTTAGCAAATGTACCTGCCATATAAAACATACTGCAGAAAGATTATTTTTAGAAGTTGCCCAAAATTCTTTTTTTTAAAAAGTAGATCTTTATTGGAGTATAAATGCTTCACAGTACTGTGTTAGTTTCTGTTGTACCACGAAGCGAATCAGCTATACACATACATATATCCCCATATCCCCTCCCTCTTGCGTCTCCCTCCCACCCTCCCTATCCCACCCCTCTAGGTGGTCGCAAAACATCGAGCTGATCTCTCTGTGCTATGCTGCTGCTTCCCACTAGCTAACTGTTTTACATTCGGTAGTGTATATATGTTGATGCTACTCTCACTTCGCTCCAGCTTCCCCCTCCCACCCCGTGTCCTCAAGTCCATTGACATTATATCTGATATGGATATTAATAGACCTACATTGTGTACAATGCCAAAAACACCTATGGGGTTAGCGATGGTTCCAGAAACTCTATGGACAAAAGACTCTTCACACTTTGGCAAAAATAACTAGAGCAGAACCTATCAGATTCCAGACTGATTTTTCTAAACCTTGCCTAAATTTCCTCAATACCCTTTTAGCTGCAGCCGTTAAAGGTCTTAAGCCAATTTTGTATCTGGGACATTCCAAGTGGCCTATCCAGTGGTAGAAAAACACATTTTACTGGGGCAGTTATTTGGGAATTAAGCAACGCCTTGCCCTGAACCACAAAACTTCACTGTCTTTATCACTTTCAGTATGCTGGAAAAGTAACAAAAACAAGTGAAACATGAAAACTGACATTACCTAAATAATCAAATATCCTTGAGGGCCCGTAGTCTTAGATTCTCCCTAAATTCTTATGGTCCTGTGCTCTTCCCCCTTCAGGATCTCATGGATTCTCTCCTCATGAACTAATCACTACTGGACATCTGTTTTAAGGCATAACTTCACCTGTATCTGATTCCAACGAGTCAATGAGGCTAGATATAATAAAGAAGAAACCCAATATATTCTGTCCTATTGTTAACGGGTACAGGCTATCTTTTCTTAGCAATCACCTAATCTGTATTTTATGACCTAAAAGTAAGTGATCTGGTGTACTGGAAAACATCAGAGTACAAGAGGTGTATGTTCATTATCTCATTTAAATAGTACAGCAATGCTTTGAACTAGGTGCTACCATTACCTCCATTTCACAAAAAGAGAAAACTCTTGGATAATTCACTTGCCCAAGGTCCAGTTGTCTAGTACATGGTAGATCTAAGATTTGGGCGCAGGTTGTCCAAGGAATTTAACCACTTGCAAAAGTAAAGCATGCAAAGAATTTTTTAAATTAATTAATATCAAATTTTATGAATACTGGGTAACTCTTCAAAAATGAAATGAAATTTGGTGTTTTATTCCATAGAATTTTGGCCAAACTTATTTACCAAAATTGCTTATCCAGTGATGTGTCAGGTACTTCTTTCTTCTCTCCTTCATGGATCTTATCACATTGATTCATTGGAAATTGTTACTCAGGGTGTTCTTTTTTTATGTGTGGAATGAACAGACGTTAAGTCTTGGAGATAATGATAGAACATGCAATCCAGTTGTCATACAAAGACCTGACCAAAAACAATATTGGTTTTAGAGAGTGGAAGGATTAGGAAGAGAAGAATGAACAGGTTTTCCGAGTCCCAGCCAGTTCCATCATTCTGTGGTAGTAATTATCATGAAAAATGACCTGACTTCTTGAGTATTCAGTGATTGGGTAAAATCTCCTCCTCCAGAACTTTCTTCCAGCTCTTCAAATATGTAAGGCTGACAGAAATGAAGCTGGCAAATTAATGCACAGAACATCATCTCACATATGTAGCTGTGCCCAGATTATGCATATGCATATCATTTTCTCATTAGCATTTACTGAAAGGAAAAGAGCATAAAATAATAGAAGCACACTGGCAATCTGTAGAGAAATGGAAATAATGAGGACCTCCTCACTTTTAAATTCCTCTAAAAATATTTTTAGAAGGCAATTTCTGTTGATCTTTATTTTCACTGGTGTATGTTAAATAGCTCTCCTGGATTTGTTTTTGTTTGGCAATAGACATAACATGCATTTTCTTGAAGCCTGGGAAATTAGATGCAGGCCCCACGTGCTTTTCTCATCCTGAAAGTTTCATTACAAGCATTTGATTTATTCATCTTTTAAAAGTTCAGAACACCCACAGATCAGCCAACTGACTTTCATTTATTATCAGTTTTCTCTAGTGTAGACTGAAGTAACTCCACCCGTTACTCCTCACCATTACCATATTCTCTATCATCTACCTATATTCTTTTTCATTATGCGAAGTATTAATGTTCCTTTCAAATCCCCTTCTGCCACTGCTTCTCTTCATTTTATTTCCCCATCTTTGCCTTTCATTTCCTATGCTAAATTCTACTTACCTGGTGATTGCTTTCAAACCCTTTTGCATTAACCTTAGGTTTTGAACTTTGTCATAAATGCTTTATAGACCATTTTCATTACCCCAAAAAGAGCATACTTGGACTCCAAAATCCATTTGATTATAGAATACAGCCATTTGATTTTAAAGTGGATATGCATAATAAAGGATACATTAAAAATATACAGTATTCCACACCAAATATCTAAATTTTCTGGGATCAGTTTTTTTCATTATTCAGTAGGCCCTGACAGCTGAGTAAATTTTAACTGTATTCATCAAAGGAATATTCTTGAATGACAAATGCAGTGTGCATCCGTTGCAAGAAAGACCTTGTACTCCATTATGAATTTATTCAACCCATGAATAACCAAAATTATGTTCATTTAAAAGGCTTGTTAACCCAGAATGAATTATTTAGATACAACCACCAGCCATTTTGTAGATCTGAGGTACCACATTGATTTCATAAATGAATGAATAAAGGGATTGATAGAACTGTGGCAAAAATTTTAAAAATACAGAAACCTAAGAAAAAACACATTTCAAAGCCATTTAAAAAACACACAAGCAAACAACACTTTTCTGGACATCCCCAAATTATGGTCCCAATGTTTCTCCTACTCAGTTAATTATAACTTCTGCTCATTATGAAGTTAATCATTATGTTGTAGTATGTTGTTTTTCTTCAATTCTGACACTAAAATTGCCTTGAAAAGTCCTTATGTTTTAAAGTGATTGGATTTATTTTTCAGTGATCTTGTGAATCAAATAATTCAAAATATAATCATAGTAATTTTATTTAGGAGCACATTTTGCTGCAAATCACAGAAAAACCTACTTTAGCGGCTTAAAAAACATGCTTTGGTAAAGTGGTTAGTTGGTGGTTCAGGAGTGACATAGCAGTTCATTGATATCAACAGGGATATAGGCTCGTCTGTTTTTCCAACTTTAATCTGTAGGCCTTCATCTTCATGTTGTTTACCTCATGGTCACAAGATGGCTACAGTACTACTAGGCTTCACATCTTTGTTCCATCAGGAAGGAACAGTGCAAAGAGACATAGGTTATTTTTTTTCCCCCCTCAGTCCACATTTTGCCTTTATTTCAAGAAAGAAAACCCTCCCTGGAATTTTTACCTCATTAGCAAAACTTATATAACCTGGCTATTTCAAAACTCCATCAGAGTCATCAAATAGAATATTGTGGCTTGCTTTTCTGTATATTACCAGCAAACACAGATGAACAGGAGTGTGAAAGACTTTGGAGCAAACTGCTATACTTTTAGTTTGTTCCTATTTCAGAATGTAAAAGGATACCATGAGAATTACTCAAGATATCATCAGGAAAAACAAAAGGATTTTTAAAAATCACAACTGAGCATAAGATAAATAGGATAAGATTGGTGGAATGTGGTGAGTTCTGAAGCTAAATTGAGTTGACCCTATTTGGAAAAGCAGTGAATACCATGCTAAGGAGATTAAGCTTGATCCTATGGACCACTTTTCTCTGCTGGGCTACACATGAGAATCATTTGGGGGACTTTTCAAAAATATAAATGGCCAGATAAATTAGAATTTCTAGGGGTAGGATTAAATATCGGTTTTAAAATTTTTCTTCAAGTGATTCTAAAACGCAGTCAGGGCTCAGAAAAGTGTATCTGAACTTTATTGGAGAGAACTGGAGATTTTAGAGCAAACCATTAATACAGCATACCATTCATAGATTTATTCGCAACATAAATAGGGAGGCAAATTGCCTTGTCAGAGAAATGACTTTTACGGAAGACTCGTGTAAATATGTCCTTAACGTATGGAACTTGAACCCATGAAAATTTGAAACTTGAACATCTCTTTAGAAACTATTTGCAAAAGTGTAATAGTATATTGTTATTTGTAGTCTTAATGTCATAAATCTTGAAAACCTTAAAAGCCCAAAATATGTGCATGCCAATTTTGAAATACGTATGTTAAAGAATTTCTATTTAAAACCTGATTTGTTTCAAAATACTTTACGTGTTTTGATTTGTGCAGTAAAATTGCAAACTTGATGAATTACCTACTTAAACTTGCTGTCCAAATAGAACTTCTGAGCTGGTCAGGAGAGGCTAACTTCTGTAACAAACAAGCCCTAATCTCAGGGGCTCAGGAAATGATTTATTATATTTCTCCAAAACAAGGAAAAAGAGGGACCACGGTGAAAAGAGTGCGAAGTTTTAGGGACTAGGTCTTGACTTGACCCACTATCTAGAATTCAGTCACATGACCCCGCTTAACTGCAAAGGAGAGGAAGAAATTCAGTCGTCTTCTGTGTCCAGCAGGAAATGGAAGCAGATTTTGGTAAACACGTGCCATTTTTCTACCACAACTATCAATACTTAAACAATTGGAACTGAGCTTTTAAATAACCTAGAAAAAGCCACATAACTTTTCCCAAGAAGAAATGTATATGATCACATCTTTCGTATATAATTTCAAAGATTTTGTGCATCTAGCTGTAAAAATTCCAGTCTACAGCAACTCTGAGAGTTGACTATCTGGATTTGTCACTGGCAGTTTTCATAGAGAAAATAAATTATTATTTGACAGTTTCAATCATTATAAAATTATTTATACTTTAGTCCACCCATAACTTCAACCATTGGTCCTTTCTCTTCTTGAAAGAGACACATAATACTCTTTCATTATGTCCATACTTCAAATATTTGAAGAATGCTTTTATGGTTCCTTAATTCAGAGGGAGCACAACTACTTAAAGACTAGATTAGGTCTGCAGACAGGTGTTACTTAGGCTGAACTGTTTAGTTGTTGGTGGTGTTTTTTAATTTTGAGCTTGCATGCTTCCGAGCATTCTCTGCCCCAGTTTCTGCCACACTGTAGCTTTTTCGCGAGGACTTTCTTCATGTGGGTCCCTGCCTGGCTTCCAAAGGCATTTTAGTTTGCAACCCTCTGTTCAAGTCATGTGTTTTCTAGGAAAATTAGGGATTGTAAATAATTTTATCTTGTATGCCAGCTTGGGTTCTATCTGAGACTTTGTGCCTGTGGAGCTGCCTTGTGAAAAATGTCAAAGAGATAAGCAGGTTCAGCAGGAAAGAGCCCTGTGATTGAAGACTCATGTCTGCCATGAAGGCAAAGGAGGGGAAGGGCTGCATATATACCATCATTTGTAATTCCTGTGCTCCTCATTTCCAATCCCTTCAACAACTTCATTTCTAGACCTGCCTTTTCTCTACATGGTATCTTTCCCATGGTATCACTGAACCTTTTGAAATATGGTTCTAAGAACATGGAGTCTATATGAAGTAGAAACATCTCATGGAAAAAAAAATGGGACTGTGACTTCTGGAAATTATTATGCTAATTCAACCTCAGTTGCATATATTGGTATCCATGTCATATACTTAATCTGTCCGATTTGTAGTACCACAACATCCCTGGAGAGTCTTTACACAAATCACAGATAGCATCTGTATTTCCTCCATGCCATTGTTTTCTACTTTGAATTCTATTATTTTCATCTAAGTTATTTGCTGTCTTTCCTAATCTTGCATCATCTGTCAATATGATTATCAGTCATTATTATTTAAAATGCTTCATCTGCAAACTGAAGTCTATAATCCATTTTGAGTTTATTTTTATATATGGTGTGAGGAAATGTTCTAATCTCATTCTTTTACGTGTAGCTGTCCAGTTTTCCCATCACCACTTGTTGAAGAGACTGTTTTTTCTCCATTGTATATTCTTGACTCCTTTGTCATAGATTAATTGACCATAAGTGCATGGGCTTATTTCTGGGCTTCCTATTCTCTTCTGTTGATCTGTGTGTCTCTTTTTGTGCCACTACCACACTGTTTTGATTACTATAGCTTTGTAGTATAGTCTGCAGACAGGGAGGGTGATACGTCTAGCTTATTTCTTTTTTCTCAAGATTGCTTTGGAAATTCAGGGTCTTTTGTGGTTCCATATAAATTTATGGGCTTATTTCTGGGCTTCCTATTCTCTTCTGTTGATCTGTGTGTCTCTTTTTGTGCCACTACCACACTGTTTTGATTACTATAGCTTTGTAGTATAGTCTGCAGACAGGGAGGGTGATACGTCTAGCTTATTTCTTTTTTCTCAAGATTGCTTTGGAAATTCAGGGTCTTTTGTGGTTCCATATAAATTTTGGGATTATTTTTTGTAGTTCTGTGAAAAATGTCACGGGTATTTTGATAGGGATTGCATTAAATCTATAGATGGTTTTGGGTAGTGTGGCCATTTTAACAACATTAATTATTACAAACCAAGAGCACAGGATATGTTTGATTTTTTTGTATCATCTTTAATTTCCTTCATCAATGTTTATAGTTTTCAGAGTATAGGTCTTTCACTTCCTTGGTTAAATTTATTCCTGGGTATTTTATTCGTTTTGATGGGATTTTAAATGGGAATTTATTTTTTTACTTTATCTTTCTGATAGTGCATTTTTAGTGTGTAGAAAAGCCACAAATTAAAGATCTAAATGTAAGATCTGAAACCATGAAACTCCTAGAAGAGAGCATAGGCAGAACACTCTTTGACATAAATCAAGCATTATTTTTTTGGATCTGTTTAGAAAGTGGAATATTACTCAGCCATTAAAAAAGAATGAAATTCTGCCATTTGCAGCAATGTGGATGGACCTGGAGAATATTATGCTTAGTGAAGTAAGTCAGACAGAGAAATACAAATACTGGGGATATCACTTATATATGGAAAATAAAAAATACAACGAATGTATATAGCAAAACGGAAACAGACTCACAGATATAGAAAGCAAACTAGTGTTTACCAGTAGGGGAAGTAAAGGGGGGAGGGACAAGACAGAGGTATGGGATTAAGAGATACAATCTACTAGGTATGAAACAGATAGGCAACAAGGGTGTATTATACAGCATAGGGAATTATAGCCAATATTTTGTAATTAGTTTCAATGGAGTATATAAAAAGACTGATTTGCTATGCTATACACCTGAAACTAATATAATATTATAAGTCAACTATACGCCAATAAAAAAGAGAAACAGAAGTCTAAGTCAAAATTGTTTAAACAACACAGGAGACTATTGGCTCATGTAACAGAAAGGCAGAGGTAAACCATGCTTTGGAGTTGGAAGTTTCAGCCATTTTACGTTATCAAGGACTCAGGGGCTTTCCAGCCTTCACTCAGCAATAGTGTCAGCTTCATCCTACGGCTTAACGTTCCTCCTTGTAATCATAAGATGCCTGCCAGAGCATTCTGGGCTTCAGGCTACCACCGTCACATACACAACAGGATGCTCCTTCTATTCCACAGACGATCTCCTGGAAATCCCCCAGAAAATGTCTCATTGTACCACACTTGCTCCCCTTTTCCCAACCCCTCATGTCAGAAAACACCATGACTGTCTTAAGCCGGGACTCCAAACCAATCATTGTCAAAGAATATGGGCGGGCAAAGATTGATTTAACTAATCAAGTCCAACTCCTCAAAATGTGGTCAGTGTATAAACCCCTTAGCCTTTCACAGTGGAGTTGGTATACGGTGAACATTAGGGAGAGAAAACCAGCAACCACTATACTGGACTCTTCAATCCTTACACAAGTCATTGACAAGACTCAAGACATTTGTATATGCTTTTCCTTCTTCCTGGAACATCTTTTCCTGGAGATGTTCTTCCACACTCACCCTTGAATTTTACTTGGTTCAGTTTTAGTTATCTTTCAGGTCTCATTCAAGATGGCATTTTCCCCATAATGCTTTCCCTAAGATTCTATTACACTCTCTCTCTGGCACCTCTCCAGCACCATATAGAACACTAATCCTATCATAGTATTTATAGTATGTGCAGGATGTATCACTCCCTACTGTTAGTGTTCTCTTCTTCCTTCGGTTTCCCCAAAAAACTGCAAGTATCTTGAATACCAGACCATGTCTTGATACCTGTGACATCTGTGTAGCCCAAGCACCAAGCACATAGAAGGCAATCAGTAAATATTATTGAAGGAAAAAATGTTAAATAAGAAAAAAAAAAAGTCTTCAGATTCTGTGATCTCACCAGTAGAACTCTTCTAAATTGACATTAATTCATCAATCAACTTTAAATACAATCATCCAGGGACTTCCCTGGTGGAGCAGTGGTTAAGAATCCACCTGCCATTGCAGGGGACACGGGTTCGAGCCCTAGACTGGGAAGATCCTACATGCCTCAGAGCAACTAAGCCCGCATGCCACAACTACTGAGCCCACGTGCCACAACTACTGAAGCCTGTGCGTCTAGAGCCCATGCTCTGCAGCAAAGAGAAGCCGCCGCGGTGCGAAGCCCGCGCACCGCATCAAAGAGTAGCCCCCGCTCACCGCAACTAAAGAAAGACTGCGCGCAGCAACGAGGACCCAGTGCAGCCAAAAATAAATAAATAAATAAATTTATAAATACAATCGTCCACATAGATGTCAGTCTCCCTAACTGTCCTGTCACCCAATCCAAATTTCTGCAAAAGGGTATCCTAGAAGCCTAAGGCTGAACTTTCACTGAAATAGGCTCTCATTTGTCCACATCTCAACCTTAGCAAATATCAGAAAATGAGATTCATTTCTGGGACTGGTTCTCAGTAAATCGGTATTGGTTTTCTAAGATTACTGATGTGTTTCTTTTCTTCTAGTCCTAAATGTCCACAACTTATCTGTTCATTAATAAAATAAAAAGGGGGATTGAATGTGGTATCATGAATCTAAGTCAAATATTCTTAGCCTTTGGTGGAATGGAAGATCAGACTTTAGCTCGGATAAATAGTAGAAGCAACAGTTGGTCATGTTGCTAACTGTGTCTGGATCATGGTTTGTCCTTTTCATTAGTGTTACTTTCCAGATATTGATTATCACCCGTCGCTCCCCTTAGGTTGTTGACCTTCCAGCCTTTGGTTACGTAGGGTTGGGGGTGGGATCCAAAAGCGTATGAGTGATGTATGTTTTTCTTTTGTTATAAAAGTCTTCCTGGATTTTTCTCAGAGAGGCTAATTTCTTATGGTATAAATTGAAATTACATATTTCTACAAGACAATGCAGAGTGAAAGAAAAGAAGCCAGGAAAAGCAATGTTTTACACAAAGCCAATAAAAAGCAGACAGATTAGTCCTAAATCAACTTGCAGTGTCAGAGAAGTAAATTTAACTACTCAGACTCACAGAGGGAGAATTCATCTTTGTCTCTGTGGTTTAAGGAAGATTTTGACAAGAAATTTAATAACATGAAAGAATAAGGGTGATACTATGCACAATGGTTTATTTCATGAAAGAAAAGAATGAAAAAGTCACTAGATATAAGTCACTGTTCTCAATTCATTGTTTCTAATTCATTGCATGTATTCATAAAAACAATCCTCACTCAGCCTCCACAGCTGGGACATTTGGAAATAGAAATGGAAGGAGATAAGGAGTTCCCCAGAGCTTCTGACTGAGCATTTGAGTCCATAAACATAAAACCAATACATTAAAAAATACTATACCATAAACACAAAGCATTCCTATATGTTGAAATTAAAAATAAATTAATTCCAGATTTTCTTATTGTAACATTGTAAAATTTTTGATAGATTTGTCCAAACTAAACGTTTAACTTTGCTCAGGTACTCGTTTTGTAAGGGTCTTACAACAAAGGCCTGCCTTTTTTGCCAGTCCTGCCATCTGCACTGGAAGGTCTACTTGTTCCAGTGGATTTCTACTCTTTTTAAACACTTCTTAGCAATGAGGGTGACGTTAAAAACATCAGACATCTTGGCCCACCAAAAATGTCCTCTGTTTTTTGCATGAATGCTCTATGATTACATCCTTGATGGAGGAATTACATTACTCCTTGAGCTTTTATGTGGTCCTCACAGGTAAGAAGGATTTTCATGATCTCTGAATTCTTTTGTGCTTATTGTGGTGCCTGACACTCACCGGTGCTCAATGAACGTTGCTTGAACAAAATCAAAGGGTGGAAAGACTGTGGTCTTAGAATCACTGAGACATGGCTTCTAATTTTTACTCTTTCACTTATTAGCTCAGTAACCTGGAGGAATTTTCTTTTGCTTTCTGAGCCTTAAACAAAGACAAAAAAGAAGGCAAAGGTACCAGCTTTGCAGAATTTTTCTAAGGACTTGAGATCATGTGAGAGGAAAAAAAACTACAAAAACTAGACACGTATATAATAGGCTTATGGGTTGAATTGTGTCACCTCAAAATTCCTATGTGGAAGTCCCAACCCCAGTTCCTTAGAAGGTGACCTTATTTGGAAAGAGAATCTTTACAGAAGTAATCAAGTTAACGTGCAGTCGTTGGGGGTCGGGGGGTGCTAATCCAACGTGACTGGAGTACTTATAAAGATGGAAAATTTGGACCCAGAGATTCACATAGAGGGAAAACAATGTGAAGAGTCACAGGGAGAAGGTGGCCACCTACAAGCCAAGAGAGAGGAGTGCAACAGATCCTTCTCTCATAGCCCTCAGGAGGAACAAACTCCGTCAACACCTTTATCTTGGACTTCCAGACTCCAGAACTGTGAGGTGATAAATTTCTGTTGTTTAAGCCACTTACTTTACAGTATACTGTTATAGAAGCCCTAGGAGACTAATCCCATAGGTCAGTAAACCTGGTTTATTTCCCACATGTTCACCTTTGGTCTCACACTTTTATCACATCACTTCCCTTCCTCCCAGCACTTTTTCTTTGCCATGTCTGTGGGCATCCTTTAGGAAATGGGCCAGAGTCACCAAAACCTTGCTCTAGTCCACCCTGAACTGTGGCCGATAGAGTTCAATATAGTCATCACTTTTTGTGGCCAGGCCATCCCTATCTCTACCCAATGAAGTGGCTTCAATTCAGGCAACGAGGACAATAAAGTAAGTGAAATTCATTGGTTTTTGTGGCTAGAAATAAGCAAAAGGTTTGACATCATCATCGTGGTATAATTAGTACTTTACAGTGGTACAATGTCTTAATCTTTTAAAATTAGCTTCATGTATAAGAATTAAAATTAAGAGTTGAAGAATAGTTTGTATTCTCCTGGATTTGGCTGGCTTGATTTAGGTAGAAACCAGGTGGTAAACCATTCATCTGTTTTCTTGAGTTCTAAATTCCTTTCCTGTTTACTTCTTAGTATAGGATAAAAACTGTAACTATCTCCAGGGCCTTCCACTTGAGTGGAAGTAACAGATGAACCACCACTTACGGATTCTGACCCTACGTTAAAAGTCCATTTTGTCCACACCACATGGACTAAGGATGCAGTAGCCCTGAATTCAAAATTTTTACGCTGTTCAGACTTGACACAACTATGGAAGTACCTAGCACCCCAGCAAAGAAGCAGTTTCCTACTAGAAAATCCCTAAAAGATGTCTGTTTCCATTATTATTTGTATTTGCTTCTTTGGCTGAATGCATTTTCATTTCCCCTCAGGTTTTACTTCTTTCAATATTTCTTGGCTGTGATCAGTTTGATTTCTGACACTTTGGCAGCATCAGTTCAAGAGATGAATGCAACTAATTTGGTAGATAAAATTCTAATCTTTCCTGTCTTGATTGTCAATTTTTGAAAGGTAATCTAAGATGATGTCTTTATCCCCTAATTTATTTTGTCTAGATTTGACTAAAGCCAGGTTTGAGCCGTTGATTACATTCTCCCATCTGATCCTCTGAAAGCTAAGACCAATGACACAGGCTCTAATTGTTGAAAAAGAACACACTTCTAAAATGTTTGTGATACAACATAAGCTATTAATTTGCCAGTTAAACAAACTGTTTATGAAGTTGCTAATGAGTGAACTTGGCTTTCTTCTTTGATGTCTGCCTTACTCTGTTCTCCTTGGTCCAGCAGAAACCTCTGTTGCCATGTTTTTGAAGAACTAGGAAAGATACTCTTTCAGAGAGAATTCTTTTGATGCCAAAGAAAATTCCATTCTCCAAAGTAAACTTGTTTTCAGCCTAAGCAGATGCTAGCCATTGGTATCTGGCACTAAGAAATATATTTATTGAATTATAGGTTTGGTTGAGAAGCCATTGAAAAATGTTTCTACAAGTTTGGATTATCTAAATCGCTTGCCTATCTCTCACTTAAAAAAAATTATATAAATATATAAATAAATACACACACACACACACACACACACACACACACACACACATTCTACTCCTTTGGAGCTCACTAGCGCTGAAATCGTTTAATTTCTTCATCTTGAAAGATTCTGTTTACCCAAATGAGTTTAAGTGTTTTCATTTGAATCCTGGGCTTTTTCTTATTTAAGCCAATAATGAGCTTACTCATTCTCGTGTGCTGCCGGAAGGAAAAGCCCCCCAGTGTCTATGGACACGGCCTCTCCACACCAGTCCAGGGCGGAACCTCCTTGACTTTCCCAGCTTTAACCTTTAATGTGGCGCAAGCGCCCTGAGCCCTGCATGCATGATGAATGGGATCTCTGGCTCGTCTGAAAACAAGTTTGTATCGGCAGGAAGATTTAGTATCCCCTGTACACCCTCAAGATAAAAAATCATCTGGGCTTGTGGGAGCAACTTGTCTAAGAAGAGTAATTTTAGAAATTCTTGCAATGACTTTGGAGGGGCTGAACTCATAGTGGTTTCCCCTTGATTTTATTTCAAACACCTGTTCTTCATGACCAAGCATAATTCGAAGCCGAGGTAATGGGGGCCCACGAAGCACACAGCACACAGAGCTGACTTTTGTCCTTTGTATAGCTTCTCTCCACAGATTGCGTGTGAGCCCGTGCGTGTATTAGGGACAGTTGCTAACTCTGGTTCTTGCATTTTCAAAACTGCAGTCCCTTATTATGAGGCTCTCTCAGTGTGATAAGTCTAACTGATAAATTACTAAAACAAAAATAGAAAATTGATAGTCGCGATAACTTTCTTTAGTGCACAGCTGGTGCAAGCATCTTGTTCTCACATCTGTGTGTCAGCAGTCTTCCCCACACCCCACCACTGCAGGCACTTCTTTTCTTCTTGGAAGTAAATCTCTTTGCCAAAAATCGGTTTGTTTGTTCTGCTCAGTAAATGGCACATGTTCTTATTAATGAGCCCTCTTCCAGTTTTCATAGGAAGATTTTCAGACATCTTTTCATTTTACTTAGCCTCTTGACCAGAGCCTCACTGCATGACTATAGGTTTTCTGCAGGTGAGCAGTATTGTGGGGAAAGTTTGTCTCTGGCCTCCTTGGCATTTTTCTCAATAGCAAACACTGTAACATTTAGTCTCTCCAGTTTGTCCCAGCCAGTCCTAGGGCAAGGGGAAGAGTGTTTGAGAGTGCACAATCTGCAGCCACGCAGATCTGACTCTTATGTCTGTTCCATGTGTGGTCACACAAGACGGTTGCTCGATCTCTCTTGGAACTCAAGAGTCCTCATCTCCAACAGAGCAATGGCGACACCTGGCAAATACAGAGTGCAGGAGGATATTCATTTAGCCTGAGTCTAGGCTACTGTAACAAAGAGGCCTGACATTAGTCCATGGCTTAACTATTATAGAAGTTTCTATCTTCCACACATCAGAGTCTGAAGGGAACATTCTAGATTGGTGGATGACCCTATTCAACACAATCACTCAGAGGTCTTTGTAAAAAAATTTTTTATTGGAGTATAGTTCATTTACAATGTTAGTTTCAGGTGTACAGCAAAGTGAATCTGTTATACATATACATATATCCACTCTTTTTCAGATTCTTTTCCTATATAGGCCATTAGAGAGTACTGAGTAGAGTTCCCTGTCTATATAGTAGGTTCTTATTAGTTATCTATCTTATATATAGTAGTATGTATATGTCAATCCTAATCTTCCAATTTATCCCTCCCCCGCCTTACCCCCGGTAACCATAAGTTTGTTTTCTACATCTGTAACTCTGTTTCTGTTTTGTAGATAAGTTCATTTCTAACCTTTTTTTAGATTCCACATGTAAGTGATATCATATATTTGCCTTTCTCTGTCTGACTTAACTTCACTCAGTATGACAATCTCTATGTCCATCCATGTTGCTGCAAATGCCATATTTCATTCGTTTTTATGGCTTAGTAATATTCCATTGTATATATGCTCTACATCTCCTTAATCCATTCCTCTGTTGATGGACATTTAAGTCGCTTCCACATCCTGGCTATTGTAAATAGTACTGCAGTGAACATTGGGGTGCGTGTAACTTTTCGCATTATGGATTTCTCCAGATATATGCCCAGGACTGAGATTGCTAGATCATATGGTAGCTCTATTTTTAGTTTTTTAAGGAACCTCCATACTGTTCTCCATAGTGGCTGTACCAGTTTACATTCCCACCAACAGTGTAGCAGGGTTCCCTTTTCTCCACACCCACTCCAGCATTTATTGTTTGTAGAATTTTTTGATGATGGCCATTCTGACCAGTGTTAGGTGATACCTCATTGTAGTTTTGATTTGCATTTCTCTGATAATTTGTGATGTTTAGCATCTTTTCATGTGCTTTTTTTTTTTTTTTTTTTTTTTGCGATACGTGGGCCTCTCCCGTTGCGGAGCACAGGCTCCAGACGCGCAGGCTCAGCGGCCATGGCTCATGGGCCTAGCCGCTCCGCGGCATGTGGGATCTTCCCGGACCGGGACACGAACCCCTGCATCGGCAGGCAGACTCTCAACCACTGTGCCACCAGGGAAACCCTTCATGTGCTATTTAACCATTTGTATGTCTTCTTTGGAGAAATGTCTGTTTAGATCTTCGGCCCATTTTTTGACTGGGTTGTTTGTTTTTTTGATAGTGAGCTGCATGAGCTGTTTATATATTTTGGAGATTAATCCCTTGTCGGTTGCTTCGTTTGCAAATATTTTCTCCCATTCTGAGGGTTGTCCTTTCATTTGGTTTATGGTTTCCTTGGTCTTCATTCATGTTGCTCTACTATTCCCTAGAACTTTGTTTTTATCACTAGAATTCCAGGCTGGGTTTCCACAGGTCTGGCTTACTGAAAGAAATACACAACATCAAGGAAACTTGCCTGTGGTCTTACAGCACTAGACTTGACCTAGCACATGTTAACTTCTACTCACGTTCCATTATAGTAGTCTCAGTCACATGACCACAACTAACTGCAAGGAAGGTTGGGAAATGTCTTGCATGGGCCCAGGAATATGGAAGAGAGATTAAGATGGAAAATTAGAAATCTCAACCACAATTGTAATATTACCTATCTCAAAAATCCTCAGATGGTTAAATTAAATCACACATATTTGTTCCTGGCATGTGGTTAGTGTTCAATACATATAAGCCCACATTATTCATAATAGTAGTTTAATCCCTTGTCGGTTGCTTCGTTTGCAAATATTTTCTCCCATTCTGAGGGTTGTCCTTTCATTTGGTTTATGGTTTCCTTGGTCTTCATTCATGTTGCTCTACTATTCCCTAGAACTTTGTTTTTATCACTAGAATTCCAGGCTGGGTTTCCACAGGTCTGGCTTACTGAAAGAAATACACAACATCAAGGAAACTTGCCTGTGGTCTTACAGCACTAGACTTGACCTAGCACATGTTAACTTCTACTCACGTTCCATTATAGTAGTCTCAGTCACATGACCACAACTAACTGCAAGGAAGGTTGGGAAATGTCTTGCATGGGCCCAGGAATATGGAAGAGAGATTAAGATGGAAAATTAGAAATCTCAACCACAATTGTAATATTACCTA
The DNA here is from genome assembly GCF_002837175.3 of Physeter macrocephalus. Taxonomy (NCBI): domain Eukaryota; kingdom Metazoa; phylum Chordata; class Mammalia; order Artiodactyla; family Physeteridae; genus Physeter; species Physeter macrocephalus. The sequence goes on from NC_041231.1 coordinate 21,160,564, forward strand.
TCTCAAAAATCCTCAGATGGTTAAATTAAATCACACATATTTGTTCCTGGCATGTGGTTAGTGTTCAATACATATAAGCCCACATTATTCATAATAGTAGTAACTGATAAGCTCAAAAGTCAGGATGAAAACAGACTACCAGTTTTGCTTAAACTAACTCAGTTTCACTTAATCCCAGCACTAATAAGACACACCTCTGATGGGAAATTAGGAGTTTCTGTCCCACCAGAAAAAGGATCTGGAATTTGTCTATGTCCCGACGTTCACTGGTCTGGATCCCTGTGAGGTACCTATCTTCTTGGGTTCCAGTGTGGTTTGGAATCCTACTTCAATTCTTGGCTAGGTTAAGACACTTCCCCTTCTATGTAGTTCTTGACAGTTCTTTTTTCTTCAGGGTATGGACCCTGATTTCTCTAACCCTAAGCATCTAATTGGGCTCCCCTCCCTCTTAACCACCACATATGGATTAGGATGAAAACAGGCAGAGTACCTTCTGTGCTCTCTTGTCCTATCACTTCATATAGTTCATCTTATTGCAATGGTTTGCTGACCTGTCTGCCTTCTGCCCCAGACAGAAGGTGGAGACTAGGTATGGCTAATTTACCATTATATCCTCAATTTTTACCAAAGTACCTTGTATATAGTAAGTACTCAATAAGTATCTGAATGAATAAAAGACTAAAAAAAAAATAACTGATAAATGTCCACAGAAACTCAATATATCAGTTAGTTTTCTTAGATATAAGTAACTGCAGCTGACAGTGGACAGACTGAAGTAGAAAAAGAATTTACTTTAAAAGGTTAATATATGGGAAGTCCTAGAACTATTGAGTGCATGAAGGAACTAGGCCTCAGACCAAGTAACCTGGGCAGTACCCAATCCACACTGGAAATAGGTCAGAGGCAAGAACTGGTGCCACCACTGACTATGACACTACATTTGTATTGCTACCACTTCTGCTCTCAGAATTTGATCTTGAAATGACCATCAAACCATGCATGTTGCATCTGGTTGAGGCTATGTCACATGCCAGTGCCCTAGCTGCAAGGGAGTTCGCAGTATCTTGGTGTGATTCAGTATCTGCTGCCCCCCAGGATTCATAGAAGGGAAGTTCCCCCCAAAACACAGGAAGTGTCTTTGGCAGGTGTCATTTGGCCAGAAAGAAAGACAATTATTTATTACGCTCAAATACATCTGTTGCTGTTTTAATGCTCTGATTCCATCCAAAGAAATTTGACCTAAGATGCAAAGGATTAAAGTACACCATACCATACCATACCATACCATGCCATACCTTACCATACCTTACCATATCATACAGAAAATATTTCCAAGATCCTGTCTTTGCTTTCTCTTAATCTCTCACCTCTATGTACAGGCATATTTCCGAATGATTTCTTGATCAATTTATTGTTGTGTCAGCTATATTTTAACTCTCTCTGGACACAGAGAAGAATTGCACAAAAATTTCTCAAAATCTATGGCTTTGCTAAGACAAGAGCTTATTTGTATATACAAGATTAAGGAGGATGCTAAGCCTTAGGGTTGTGGTGTGTGTCCTCTATGGGAGGACATGACCCATAGTCTGTATTTGTATATTTATGCCTTGGTTTATTGTCTTTTTCTCCCCACAGAATGCAATCTTTATAAGGGCAGGGACAAAGGTGTTTGGTTTTTGTTTGTTTGTGTGTGTGTGTGTGTGTGTCTTACTGCTGTATCCCTAGAACCTAGAACAGTTTATTATGAATGGTAAGTATTTAATAAATATTTGTTGAATGAATGAATGAATATATGAGTAGAGGGTTAGCCTGTAAGTAAATATTCTGACCCGTTTTGTTTCTTCTTCATGCATTTTTGGTCTTTATGTGTTATTGTTCTATAGAGTAGGATAAGGAGACTATAGGAATCCATGAAGAACCTTGTACTCTCTACATTTGACTAAGTGCCTAACTCACAAAGTCTCCAATTCTGAAATTTCCTTCAGTGAATAAAACCCTCATCCTCTTAACTTCTCTTAATCTTAAGCTCAGATTCCTCTTAGGTCCCTTAACCACACTGCATTGTTATTATTCATCATCACCTTTGTCAGTTCTTGACTGTTCAGTCTGTTCTACAGCCATCATTTCAAAGATGCTCTTATGAGCTGTACTGTGTTGAATAATCTCCCCCTAAAATTTATGTCCACTTGGAATCTCAGAATGTGACCTTACTTGGAAATAAGGTTTTTACAGATGTTATCAAGTTAATATGGGGCCATACTGGGTGAGGCTGGACCATAAATCCAATGCCTGATGTCCTTGTAAGAAGAGAGGAATCTAAAGACACAAACAGACATACAGGAAAGAAGGGTATGTGAACAGAGGTTGGAGTTATGCTGCCACAAACCAAGGGATGCTAAGGATTACTGGCAACCACCAGAAGCTAGGAAGAGGCAAGGAAGCATCCTCCCTTAGAGCCTTTGGAGGGAGCCCTGCCAACACCTTGATTTCAGACTTTAGCCTCCAGCACTGTAAGAATATAAATTTCTATTGTTTTATAGCACCTGTTTGTGGAACTTTGTTAAGACACCCCTAAGAAATAAATACCCTAGCCCTGGAGTCCTTCACCACCTTCTCAGTCATGATACCCAACCCCAGTCCTGAGTCCTTTCCAATTTTTGCTGCTGGTTCTTGTTAGCTAAGAAGCTTGCTGGAAAAAGTCACAAAGAAACACCATCCTTGGCTTTCACCCCATTTTTTTGCATGTAACACACCATCTTACTCCAGTAAAACACATGCTTCCCCCAGTCCCACTTCTTACATCTAGAACCACTCCCTTTTCACTAACTCCTTTTGTAAACTTACCCTTAAAAAACGTCCAGATGGCCCTATTACCTCTTAGGGAACACCTTTCTTGCTCTCTCCCTCCTGCCAGATTTCTTAAAAGAATAAACATATATGCTTTTTCTACATTCTCCCATCTTTCATCCCTCCAAAACAGGTCTGTAAATACTTCTTACCATTATGGACATCTCTGTGGTATTTGGCCATATTGAGCCCTCATGAATTTCTTCCTCAGATCTTTCTCATACATCACATTCTGGGACTTTATGTTGTTCTAGTCTCATTCCTCCTTGACTACCACTCCTTTTCAAATTTCTCTTCCTCCCTCCCATATCCCTTAAAATAGACACCCTCTCAAGTCTGGGACCTCACCTTCTCTTTTACTATTTCCCTTGATCACATGTATTTTTCTGAATTCCTCTATCCCTTCTGCTTTATCTGTCAGCGTGCTTCGGAACATCCTAAATACGTGTTTTAAGGAATAAATGGATGAAGCCCAAATCTGTACCTTTCAGATTCATGCATTTCTAAACACACATGGAACTAGGTGTTATTTATTATGTATCTCTAATGCCTAGCATAGACCTGTGTTTTTTACATGCTGAATTAATGAATAAATGAATGAGTGAATCACTATTTTTATACAAATATCCAGTTCGTACAGAAAAATTCAATAAATCCAATAATGAATTTACTTCCTCATCTGTACCCACAGCCAGGTCTTCCTTTCAATATTTCCCCAGCCATTAAGTGTCACACCAATGTTTGGGATCATTTTCATTTCCTCTCTTTGTCTTTCACTCTATCAGTTTCCATAGTCTTTTGAGTTCCGCATCTGTAAAACATTCCAAATCTCTCTTTTTATCCCCCAATCCCAAATCTCATACTCTAGATTGGCATCATTTCTCTAGTGTTTTCCACATTGTTTCTATCCGTTCTAAACTTCATAATTATAACCCAAATTTTCATCTCTTCTCCCTTCCTAGCCAGCCCCTCTAGTAGAACAGCATTGTTGTTAAGAATATCAGTTCTGGTGTAAACTGGACTCAAGTTGAACCCCTTGTCTTCCACTTACTAGCTGTGTAATCTTGGGCTGCAGTGTTATCCCCCTGAACCTCAGTTTCTCATTTGTAAAATAGGGAAAATAATAGTACCTATCTCAGAGGTGCAGAGTACAGCGTCTGGCGTATAAAGAGTGTTCAGTACATACGAAGAGTCATGAGTGTGCAGATGGTGACCATGGTGGTAGGAGCAACAGCAGCTGGGGGGCCAGTTTCCATCCTCTCTTGCTCATCCAGTAATCTTTCAGAAGCTCCTGAAAGCCTGCATCTAATGACAGAATATTTACAGTCAGCCATATGTATCCTATGAGGAAGAGCACAAATGCCAGGAAGCGACCAGCCAGAAAGATGCTAAAACCAACATCAGAGAATTTTTTGTAGGAATTCAAAGAGAAAGTTCATATAAAAAGGTCAGGCCAGTACCTGGCATAGATTAAAAATTCAATAAATGAAATAATCTTCAGGAATATTTTAGAGGGGTGTGAGTTACAGTACTAAAATGAGGATGTATTCTGTGGTAACCACCCAAGGAGATTGTAGCAGACATTAAAAGCATTCTCTATTGTTTAAGCCCACAAAAGGATCGTATTTTCCTGCCCTCTTAAAGTGAGGCGGGTCGAAGAAGTTTGCTCTGGCCTGTGAAGTATGAGCCAAAATGACCTCGTCTACATGGAAACATTTAATTGTCAATGCTCGGTTCTCTGAAATTCTCCTTCCAAGCAGAATATCTCTCTTCACTTTCAGTAGATATCTAGTGAGAATAAGAAGTAAATCTTTGTTTTCTTAAGCCACTGAGATTTGGGAGTTGCTATTACCACAGCGTAACCCAGGCTATTCTGACTGTTAGGGCTCAATAACAAAGGTCAGGGAGGAAAGTACCCAGAGAACTACCTAAACTTCCTTCCCACCCTTGAATTATTTTTTTAGTAAAATGGACTGCAAGTTTTTTAAATGAATTATTTAATAAAATCCTCAGGGTTTTCTCTTTAATGTCTTCCTTCACATACGCATGCTCACTGTTTCCTCTACCTCAAAAGCCATTTAAAAAAAATTATCATTCCTTTATCTGCATATCTATATTGTATCCATCATTCGGTGGCCAACATAAATCCCATCTCTAAAAGGCTTCTAGCCCTGCCTACCTGGAAGTTATGGCCCCCTTTCTGATGTCCCATGGCATCTTATGTATATACCTCTCTGAATTTACTTTTCTTTTTTTTTTTTTTTTTTTTTGTGGTATGCGGGCCTCCCTCTGTTGTGGCCTCTCCCGTCGCGGAGCACAGGCTCCGGACGCACAGGCTCAGCGGCCATGGCTCACGGGCCCAGCCGCTCCGCGGCATG
>NC_041231.1:21165888-21211726 GCF_002837175.3 Physeter macrocephalus
GGCGCGAACCCGGTTCCCCTGCGTCGGCAGGCGGACGCGCAACCACTGCGCCACCAGGGAAGCCCTACTTTTCATTTTTTATTTCACATTCTTTTTATCAGCATATATGTTTTAATTCCCTTAGTAGATTGAAGCTTTTTGACTGTTTGATCCATCACTTAGATGTCTTATCCTGCGTGATTTAACAGATTGTCTTGGCCTTAGTAAGTCCTTGTAGATCATTGTAATGCATGATGAAATCAATGAAAAGTATTGATTTTTAACTGTATAATAAGACTTAGCAATGTATGGCACAAGAAACAAACTCTACGAAGATTTTTTGAGAGATGTTCTGATATGTTGGAAACCTAACCACTCATCATTATTCCCTTCCAAATTTTGAGTCAATTAAGAAACTGACCCAGGGTCAAGATGGCAGTGTGAGAAGATGCAGAGTTAGCATCTCCCCATGACTAGGGCACCTGCCGGCTGCTGGTGGGGGACCCTGACGCCCAAGGTGATGGGAGGAACCCCCAAGTGAACTGCCACCCCACACAGCTTGCAGGATCTTGATTCACAACCTGGGGTTGGGCCAAAGCTCCTGTGGTGGGAGCTCCGAGTCCGAACCACTGGACTAACAGACAACCTCAGACACCAGGGAATATTCATCAGAGTGAGGTCTCATGGAATTCCTCATCTCAGCACCAAGACCCAGCTCTACCCAACAGCCTATGAACTCCAGTGTTGGAAGCCTCAGGCCAAACAAACAGTAAGACAGGAACACAATCCCACTCATGAAAAAAAAAAATGAGATGGCAAAAAAGTATATCACATATGAAGGAGCAAGGTAAAAACCTACAAGACCAAAAAATGAAGAGGAAATAGGCAAAGTAACTGAAAAAGAATTCAGAGTAGTGATAGTAAAGACGATGCAGAACCTCGGAAATAGAATAGAGGCACAGATTGAGAAAATACGAGAAATGTTTAACAAAGATCTAGAAGAACTAAAGAACAAACAAACAGAGATGAACAACACAATAACTGAAACTAAAAATACACTAGAAGGAATCAATAACAGAGTAACTGAGGCAGAAGAATGAATAAGTGAGCTGGAAAACAAAATGGTGGAAATAACTGCCAAGGAGCAGAATAAGGAAAAAAGAATGAAAAGAAATGAAGACAACCTCAGAGACCTCTGGGACAACACTAAACACACCAGCATTCAAATTATAGGGGCCCCAGAAGAAGAAGAGAAAAAGAAGGGGTCTGAGAAAATATATGAAGAGATTACAGTTGAAAACTTCCCTAACATGGAAAAGGAAATAGTAACCCAAGTCCAGGAAGCACAGAGAGTTCCATACAGGGTAAACCCTAGGAAAAACACACCAAGACACATATTAATCAAACTAACAAAAATTAAACTCAAAGGAAAAATATTAAAAGCAGCAAGGGAAAAACAAAACATAACATACAAAGGAATCACCATAAGGTTATCAGCTGATTTGTCAACAGAAACTCTGCAGAGCAGAAGGGAGTGGCAGGATATACTTAAAGTGATGAAAGAGAAAAACCTACAACCAAGATTACAATACCCAGCAAGGATCTCATTCAGATTCGACAGAGAAATCAAAATCTTTTCAGACAAGCAAAGTCTAAGAGAATTCAGCACCAGCAAACATGCTGTACAGCAAATGCTAAAGAAACTTCTCTAGGCGGGAAACACAGAGAAGAAAACGACCCACAAAAACAAACCCAAAACAATTAAGAAAATGGTAATAGGAACGTACATATTGATAATAACATTGAATGTAAATGGATTAAATGCCCAACCAAAACACACAGACTGGCTGAATGGATACAAAAACAAGACCCATACATATGATGTCTACAAGAGACCCACTTCAGACCTAGGGACACCTACAGACTGAAAATGAAGGGATGGAAAAAATATTCCATGCAAATGGAAATCAAAAGAAAGCTGGAGTAGCAATACTCATATCAGATAAAATAGACTTTAAAATAAAGACTGTCACAAGAGATAAGGAGGGACACCAAATAATGATCAAAGGATCAGTCCAAGAAGAAAATATAACAATTAGAAACGTTTATGCACCCAACATAGGAGGACCTCAATACATAAGGTGAATGCTAACAACCATGAAAGGAGAAATCAACAGTAACACAATAATAGTAGGGGACTTTAACACACCACTTACACCAATGGACAGATCATCCAAACAGAAAATAAATAAGGAAACACAAGCGTTAAATGACACAATAGACCAGGTAGATTTAATTGATATTTATAGAACATTCCACCCAAAAGTGGCAGAATACACTTTGTTCTCAAGTGCACATGGAACTTTCTCCAGGATAGATCACAACTTGGATCACAAATCAAGCCTCAGAAAATTTAAGAAAACTGAAATCATGTCAAGCATCTTTTCTGGTCACACTATGAGACTGGAAATCAATCACAGGAAAAAAAACTGTAAAAAACAAATACATGGAGGCTAAACAGTGTGTTACTAAATAACCAAGAGATCACTGAAAAAATCAAGGAAGAAATTAAAAAATTCATAGAAACAAATGACAATGAAAACACGATGACCCAAAACCTATGGGATGCAGTAAAAGCATTTCTAAGAGGGCAATTTATAGCAATTCAATCTCACCTCAAGAAACAAGAAAAATCTCAAATAAATAGTGTAACCCTACACTGAAAACAACTAAGGAAAGAAGAACAAAGAAAACTCAAAATCAGTAGAGGGAAAGAAATCATAGAGATCAGAGCAGAAATAAACGAAATAGAAATGAAGAAAACAATAGCAAAGATCAATAAAAATAAAAGCTGGTCTTTGAGAAGATAAACAAAATTGATAAACCCTTAGCCAGACTCATGAAGAAAAAAAGGGAGAGGATGCAAATCAATAAAATTCGAAAAGAAAAAGTAGAAATCACAACTGACACCGCAGAAATACAAAGGGTTATAAGAGAATACTACAAACAACTATATGCCAATAAAATGGACAAACACGAAGAAATGGAGAAGTTCTTGGAAAGGTACAGTTTTCCAAGACTGAACCAGGAAGAATTAGAAGATATAAACAGGCCTAACACAAGTAATGAAATTGAAACTGTAACTAAAAATCTTCCAACAAACAAAAGTCCAGGACCAGATGGCTTTACAAGTGAATTTGATCAAACATTTAGAGAAGAGCTAACACCCATCATTCTCAAACTCTTCCAAAAATGTGCAGAGGGAGAAACACTCCCAGATTCATTCCAAGAAACCACCATCACCCTGGTACCAAAACCAGAAAAAGATATCACAAAAAAAGCACATTATAGACCAGTATCACTGATGAACATAGATGCAAAATCCTGAGCAAAATACTAGCAAACGGAAACCAACAACACATTAAAAGGATCATACACCATGATCAGGTGGGATTTACCCCAAGGATGGAAGGATTCTTCAATATACGCAAATCAGTCAATGTGATGCACCACATTAACAAATTAAGGAATAAAAACCATATGATGATCTCAATAGATGTAGAAAAAGCTTTTGACACAATTCAACACCCGTTTATGATAAAATCTCTCCAGATAATAGACATAGAGGGGAGTACCTCAACATAACTAAAGGCCATATATGACAAACCCACAGCCAACATCGTCCTCAATGGTGAAAAACTGAAAGCATTTCCGCTAAGATCAGGAACAAGACAAGGATGTCCACTCTCACCACTATTATTCAACATAGTTTTGCAAGTCCTAGCCCCAGCAATCAGAGAAGAAAAAGAAATAAAGGGAATACAAACTGGAAAAGAAGAAGTAAAATTGTCACCATTTGCAGATGACATGATACTATACATAGAAAATCCTCAAGATGCCACCAGAAAACTATTAGAACTAATCAATGAATTTGGGAAGGTTGCAGGATGCAAAATTAATGCACAGAAATCTCTGGCATTCCTATACACCAACAACGAAAAATCAGAAAGAGAAATTAAGGAAACACTCCCATTTACCATTGCAAAAAAAATAATAAAATACCTAGGAATAAACCTGCCTAAGGAAGCAAAAGACTTGTATTCAGAAAACTATAAAACATGCAAAAAATCAACGATGACATAAACAGATGGAGAAATATACCATGTTCTTGGATTGGAAGACTCAATATTGTGAAAATAACTATACTACCCGAAGCAATCTACAGATTCAGTGCAATCCCTGTCAAACTACCAATGGCATTCTTCACAGAATTAGAACAAAAAGTTTTACAATTCGTATGGAAACACAAAAGAACCCATAGAGCCAAAGCAATCTTGAGACAGAACAACGGAATTGGAGGAATCAGGCTCCCTGACTTCAAACTATACCACAAAGCTACACTAATCAAGACAGTATGGCACTGGCACAAAAACAGAAATATAGATCAATGGTACAGGATAGAATGCCCAGAGATAAACCCATGCACATATGGGCACCTAATTTACAACAAAGGAGGCAAGAACATGCGATGGAGAAAAGACAGCCTCTTCAATAAGTGGTGCTGGGAAAACTGGACAGCTACATGTAAAAGAATGAAATAAGAACACTCCCTAACACCATACAGAGACATAAACTCCAAATGGATTAAAGAGTTAAATGTAAGGCCGGACACTATAAAACTCGTAGAGGAAAACATAGGAAAAACACTCTTTGACATAAACCACCCCAAGATCTTTCTTGACTCACCTTCTAGAGTAATGGAAATAAAAGCAAAAATAAACAAATGGGACTTAATTAAATTAGAACTAATCAATGAATTTGGGAAGGTTGCAGGATGCAAAATTAATGCACAGAAATCTCTGGCATTCCTATACACCAACAACGAAAAATCAGAAAGAGAAATTAAGGAAACACTCCCATTTACCATTGCAAAAAAAATAATAAAATACCTAGGAATAAACCTGCCTAAGGAAGCAAAAGACTTGTATTCAGAAAACTATAAAACATGCAAAAAATCAACGATGACATAAACAGATGGAGAAATATACCATGTTCTTGGATTGGAAGACTCAATATTGTGAAAATAACTATACTACCCGAAGCAATCTACAGATTCAGTGCAATCCCTGTCAAACTACCAATGGCATTCTTCACAGAATTAGAACAAAAAGTTTTACAATTCGTATGGAAACACAAAAGAACCCATAGAGCCAAAGCAATCTTGAGACAGAACAACGGAATTGGAGGAATCAGGCTCCCTGACTTCAAACTATACCACAAAGCTACACTAATCAAGACAGTATGGCACTGGCACAAAAACAGAAATATAGATCAATGGTACAGGATAGAATGCCCAGAGATAAACCCATGCACATATGGGCACCTAATTTACAACAAAGGAGGCAAGAACATGCGATGGAGAAAAGACAGCCTCTTCAATAAGTGGTGCTGGGAAAACTGGACAGCTACATGTAAAAGAATGAAATAAGAACACTCCCTAACACCATACAGAGACATAAACTCCAAATGGATTAAAGAGTTAAATGTAAGGCCGGACACTATAAAACTCGTAGAGGAAAACATAGGAAAAACACTCTTTGACATAAACCACCCCAAGATCTTTCTTGACTCACCTTCTAGAGTAATGGAAATAAAAGCAAAAATAAACAAATGGGACTTAATTAAACTTAAAAGCTTTTGCACAGCAATGGAAACCATAAACAAGATAAAAAGACAGCCCTCAGAATGGGAGAAAATATTTGCAAATGAAACAACAGACAAAGGATTAATCTCCAAAATATACAAATAGCTCCATGGAGCTCAATATCAAAAAAAAAAAAAAAACCCAAACAATCCAGTTAAAAAATGGGCAGAAGATCTAACTAGGCATTTCACCAAGGAAGACATACGGATGGCCAAGAGGCAAATGAAAAGATGTTCAACAACACTAATTATTAGAGAAAAGCAAATCAAAACTACAATGAGGTATCACCTCACGCCAGTCAGAATGGCCATTATCAGAAACAATAAATGCAGGAAAGGATGTGGTGAAAAGGCAGCCCTCCGGCAGAGTTGGTGGGAATGTAATTTTATACAACCACTATGGAAAACAGTATGGAGGTTCCTTAAAAAACTAAAAATAGAACTACCGTATGACCCAGCAATCCCACTACTGGGCATATACCCTGAAAAAACCATAATTCAAAAAGAGACACGTACCACAATGTTCATCACAGCACTATTTACAATAGCCAGGACATGGAAGCAACCTAAATGTCCATCAGCAGATGAATGGATAAAGAAGATGTGGCACATATATAAGTGGAATATTACTCAACCGTAAAAAGAAATGAGATTGAGTTATTTGTAGTGATGTGGATGGACCTAGAGTCTGTCATACAGAGTGAAGGAAGTCAGAAAGAGAAAAACAAATACTGTATGCTAACACATATATATGGAATTTTTAAAAAATGGTACTCATGAACCTAGTTGCAGGGCAGGAATAAAGATGTAGACATAGAGAATGGACTTGAGGACACGGGCTGGGAGGGGGAAGCTGGAGCAAAGTGAGAGTAGCATCGACATGTATACACTACTGAATGTAAAATAGCTAGTGGGAAGCAGCACACTAATTATTAGAGAAAAGCAAATCAAAACTACAATGAGGTATCACCTCACGCCAGTCAGAATGGCCATTATCAGAAACAATAAATGCAGGAAAGGATGTGGTGAAAAGGCAGCCCTCCGGCAGAGTTGGTGGGAATGTAATTTTATACAACCACTATGGAAAACAGTATGGAGGTTCCTTAAAAAACTAAAAATAGAACTACCGTATGACCCAGCAATCCCACTACTGGGCATATACCCTGAAAAAACCATAATTCAAAAAGAGACACGTACCACAATGTTCATCACAGCACTATTTACAATAGCCAGGACATGGAAGCAACCTAAATGTCCATCAGCAGATGAATGGATAAAGAAGATGTGGCACATATATAAGTGGAATATTACTCAACCGTAAAAAGAAATGAGATTGAGTTATTTGTAGTGATGTGGATGGACCTAGAGTCTGTCATACAGAGTGAAGGAAGTCAGAAAGAGAAAAACAAATACTGTATGCTAACACATATATATGGAATTTTTAAAAAATGGTACTCATGAACCTAGTTGCAGGGCAGGAATAAAGATGTAGACATAGAGAATGGACTTGAGGACACGGGCTGGGAGGGGGAAGCTGGAGCAAAGTGAGAGTAGCATCGACATGTATACACTACTGAATGTAAAATAGCTAGTGGGAAGCAGCAACATAGTACAGGGAGATCAGCTCGGTGCTTTACAATGACCTAGAGGGATGGGATAGGGAGGATGGGAGGGAGGCTCAAGAGGGAGGGGATATGGGGACACGTGTATGCATACGGCTGATTCACTTTGGTGTACAACACAGTAATGTGAAGCAATTATACTCCAATAAAGATCTATTAAAAAAAAAGAAAGAAAGAAAGAAACTGACCCGGAAATGAAATTTGAGTGATTACCTTTATTAGTGGTAAAACTGGATTGGAAAATGTCATTTGGACCCAAGGCCAAAATGAGTCTTCCTACAACAGCATCTTTGAAATTGACTGTACCCAGCTCATCACAGATGTGGCAGCTGGAGGAGCCGGGGTCTCCCTGGTAGGGTGGACAGTCTGGCCCTGGTGAGGTTCCAACGCAGTGGGCAGAAACACAGGAAGAAAAGGAGAAGGGTCTTCCCTCCCAAAAGACACTCAGAAACGTGGACTGTAAGAACTGAACTAAATTACTAACCACAATAGATGAGAGTACAGAAGGAAGAACACAGAATTCTTCCAACTTCCTATGGTTTTCAGGTCAGATTTTTAAGAAACAACACATATGCCAAGGAAAATAGGCTTTAGATTGTGTTTACAGATCTTGCATGCCTGAAGTCTCTAAAGTAACTTTTTAAAAATATGCCGAGTTTGTACTGTTTAGTTACTCATTTACTCAAATGCAATTTTTGTATTTTGATTAAAAATGTAATATTAGGTGGGCAACATCATATTGTCCAAAGGTCTTAGGAAAAGCAGGAGCCTTAAGTAGGCGTAACTGTTTACTGACCGCCCATCCTGTCCCAGTAGCCATGGTGGCATATGTACATAAGTGATGTCATATGCTCACACTTGAAATTTGTGACATTTTCCACTTCTAACACTGCAATCTTTCCATCTGACCCAGAAATCCAAACATCCAGCTTTTCAAAGGAAGAATGTCAACTCTTGCTAGAGATTTAGCAATCCAGCCAGTAAATGGCTTCTCAGATGGGGAAAAAAGTACGCTGGCTCTCAATAAAATACACTCCATTAAATCTTAGAAGCAGGATGGAATTGTATTATTGCTTTAACGTTTGAATTGTGTCTCTTATGTCGGTTTGCAATGTGATATCTCACATTAGGTCACTTACAAAGAGTTTTCAAATTATTAAAAGTTCATTGTTAATAGAGTGATGGGAAAAGAAGAACAAAGTGTCCCCACCCCCTCCAGAATCCTCCACCCTGCCCAAATACCAACACCTGGAATAAACCATGCTGTGCTTTCATAAAAAGCTGTTGGAAGCCAGAGAAAAACAGGCCGGATAGAATTAAGAAAAATGGTTGTATCCCACTGACCCCGAGTATAGAAGAGAAATGTGGAGAATGTGTGAATTATTAGCACAGTAGAAAAATATTTTATTTAAGAACCACATCTTCACAGCACTGCCTGAAGGGTTTCACTCAAGCTGCAAAAAAGTACAGATTAAAAGCTCGGGATACTTAAGAATCCATCATGTTGTGTGTAGGAGAATCATAAAATCACCAGCAAAAAACGACACAGTGGGAGTCCCGACTTGTAAACCATTAAGCTCCCAGGCATGCATCGTACTTCATCCTAAGGGGCAAAAGAGGAATTGAAAAATGAATTTCCCAGTTCTGCCTATGGCGTGGCTCTTTCTGACAATAGAGTTTATCTCTTAAGGAATCAAGGGTTTCGTTGTATTTTGTTTTGTATTCCTCTTCAATGGGACATGAAATGAATTTACATTGTAGGTCTTCAGAGTGAAAGACTGCAAATAAGTCGTTGCAATTTGTTATCTATGAAAGGAAGAAAGGCAGGGAGGAAGGAAAGAAGGGAAGGAAAGAAAGAAGGAAGGGAGGGAGGGAAATAACTGTCTTTGCCCTTAATTTAGTGAGTCCTTGGACAATCCATGGGCCACCAGAATAGGAGCCATATCTAAAAATATAATAATAATATCTGCTCTACGTTGCGCGCTTTCTTTCTTTTATGGTAGAGTCAATCTAATGAACACGGCTGTGTGTTATATGGGAAAGTTGTTGAGAGTAAAGCCTAAGAGTTCTCATCAAGGAAAAAAAATATTTCTTTTTCTTTTATTTTGAATCTATAGGAGATGATGGGTGTTCACTAAACTTATTGTGATAATCGTATCGTAATGTATGTAGGTCACGTCGTTATGCCTTACACCTTAAACTTACACAGTGCCGTATGGCAATTATGTCTCAATAAAAGGGAAGAAAAAAAGAGTCAGTCTGCATCTGCTCACCTCATTTGCAAACAACCCTGTCAGTCCAACACTTGGCAGTAGAGGAAACTGGTGCTTACAGAGACAAAACATTTTGCTCCCAGTCACCCTTTTATTCACTGGCAGAGCAGGGCTTTGAGTCCCAGCTCTGACTGATTCTAAAGCCGTGTTCTAAAAAAGTTTATCAGTCTTGGCACTACTGTCATTTGGATCTGGATAACGTCTTTTTTGCAGGGACTGTGTTGTACACTGTGGGATATTTAACAGCATCCCTGGTTTCTACCCACAAGATGCCTCTAGCACCCCCCATCTCAGGTGTGACCACCAAAACTGTCTCCAGACAGAAGCAAATGCCCCTGGGAGGCAAAAGTGCCCCCAATTAAGATCCAGTACTCTAAACTTGTCTTACTAAAAAATGTGGACTCGACACAAGTTACCAGACAGCCAACATAATTGGGCCAGAATGTGAATTAACTATGTCACTAAGCATACTGTTTATATCCAATGACTTTTTTTTTTTTTCCATAGCAAGACTTTTTCAATGAAAAAAAGCAGTGTGTGGCTTTTCATTGTGGGGCAAGCTCTTTATCTCTTCAAAGACCGCACTGTGTGACGGGAATGCTCTAGATCAAGGTGCTGTATGGCCTCCATGAAATGGTGATGTTCAGTGAGGATTTGGAAAATCAATAGTTTGAGAGTTGTTTTTCCTCTTAAGCCTGTGTTAAGCCGCGTTTATTCTGGCAAAACATAGCCCATCAGTGACAAGATGATGGTAAGGTAGGGCTTCAGAAATGGCTTTCAGATTTACTTTGAGGGTGGATTGTACTGCTTGCTCCCTGGCCTTCAAGTTCCAAGATAATATTCCCAAGTGGAAAATCTCAGTGCCCAGCTGGACAGCGTGTCCTTCGCCACATTATTACAAGGTCTCACATAACTCAGCCCAGAGTCTCCATTTCTACCTACAGTTTACCGGGGATGCTGTGGTCCCCACCGTCCTCCATGGCTGCTGCTCTCCTCCAGGCCCACCTGGTTCCTGTACCAACTCAGTAGTCTATCTTCCATCTCATCAACCAATGCCCACCAATATTAATGATAATGAGGGGTAAAATAACAACAGCAGCAGCAATACTGTCTGGCAGTGATTGAATGCTTCATTATGTGCAAGGCATTCATTAAGCTCTGGATATGCATCAGGTCACATAATTCTCACCATAACCCCATGAAGTAGGTGTTACTTTAACTGCCATTTTACAGATAAGAAAACTGAAATCAGACTTGGTCTAAGTACTCTGAGAGAGGTCATTAGACAAATCAGTCGCTGATAGAACACCAAAATCTCTTTAGTTTTTTCTTTAACTGTTTTTTCATATTCTTTTCAATTATGGTTTATGACAGGATACTGAATATAGTTCCCTGTGCTCTACAGTAGGCCCTTGTTGTTCTTTAGCTTTTTATTACCCAAAATTTCAATCATATTTAGAAATAGAAGAGTATAATAATTTTCATGAATCAGTTGCCCAGTTAACACCAATTACAAACCGTGGACAATCTTGTTTTATCCATAACTCAGTCCTCTTCCTCCTACACTTATTACTGCGCAGCAAATCCCACACAGCGTCCTCCAGCAATGTTTTAGGGTGTATATCCAAAAGATAAGGACTGTTTTTAAAAAAATGTAGCCACTATCACAACTTAAAAATATTGTCAGTAATGTCTAAAAATATTAAATACCAGTTGTATCATAATTGTTAATAATGTTGCTTTTGCTATTTTATAGCTTGTTTACATCAGAATCAAAATCAATGCATGGCAAACAGTTCATTTATGACCTCAGTCTCTTAATTTCTCTTTTTATTTGCAATTTATTTTTGGGGGAAGAAAACTGGGTCATTAGTCCTCTAGAGCAGGCATCTATGTCACATTTTCTTCTCTGTTTATTTTTTTTCAGCCCTTTTAAAATGTAAAAGCATTCTTACCTTGAGGGTGTAGCCAGCCAGGCAAAGAGCAAGCTGCGGTTTGCTGATTACTGTGATAGAACATCTCACTGTCTGGATTTTGCTCTTTGCGAGCTCGTGGTGTCAGCAACATGTTCATCTACTCTTTGTACTTCCTATAAATAGTCGTTGGATCTAAGGGCTTAATCAGATTCAGGTTCAGTTCTTTTGACAAGAATCCTTCAGAGGTGGTGGTGTGTTCTTCCATCTCGAGATACATAATGTCTGGGTTTTTTTTTTTTTTCTCACCCCCAGATTTGTTTTTCAACATCAGTGTCCTGTGTAGGTCCTTGACCTCAAAGAATTTTAAGTCTCTTATGAGAGCATAAAATAAATATATACAAAAATGTAACAACAATACCAAATTAGTGGTTCCTTTAACTCATTCCTGCAGTGTGTGTTGAGGGACTACTCTGTGCTAGGCATCACGTTAGGTGTTTGGGATACAGAGACTCTACCCTCAAGGAGTTCAGTCTTGTGACAGGTGCTTCCCTGGAGTCAAGTACAACAACCAGTAAAATAACCAGCCTGGCTTTTAGAAAACCAGGGAAGCTGCACCCAACAAGAAGGAAATAATAAGAATGAGAAGTATTTGGAGGAGGGAGAAATCAGGTCCTCTTGGTTGGGACCAAGGATGCTTCACTGACATGTGATGTGAGTTGGACCTTGAAGGATAAGGAAATGGTGGGGGTGGGTGATGGTGGGGCAGGTTTTGATGAAAAGGACAGGTGGGAACTGAAGTGCAGTGTCAGAGAGGGTGGAGTGTGTGGATGGCCAGGGAGATGAGCTGCTGGGTGAAGCAGAGGGACTGTGTAAAGCATCACAGGCAGAAACCTATTATTTTATGCAACCCAATTTCTAAAATCTCCAGAATCAGAGGATCTTTTAGGAACCATCTAGTGGAATAGCAATAGCAACAAAATTTTGAAAAAGTGATATCAAACACATTTATTTTCATTATTTCATTTAATCTTCATAGCAATACCATTAGCTAAAGATTATCATTCTCGGTTTTATAGCTGAGAGAATGGAGTTACAGAATTCTTAATTCTCTCCTTCCCAAATTTACCCAACTTGTAAATGCCGGAGCAAGAATGTGAACTCAGTTCTGTGCTACTACGAGCTCATATATTTTCAACCACAATATTCTGGCTCTACCCTAATTCAAAAGCACAGATTCCCCCTAGAAGAATATTAGTAAGTGATAACCCATCTCTGATTAAACATCTCCGATGTTGGGGACTATTCAGAAATATCACAACCCAGGAGGAACTACTGCATTCCTTCCTCAGACACTCATTTCTGCCCCAAATCATTTAGATAACTTTTTTTTAAAATTTAGGCCCACCTCATTAAAAAAAAAGGAATTTGAAAAGAAAGAAATATACAGGCACACCTCGGAGATATTGCAGATTTGGTTCCAGACCACTGCCATAAAGCGAGTCACGTGAATATTTTGTTTCCCAGTGCATATAAAAATTATATTTATACTCTACTAGTCCATTAAGTGCGTAATAGCATTATGTCCAAATGAACAATGTACATACCTTACTTTAAAAATGCTTTATGCTAAAAAATGCTAACCATCATCTGAGACGTCAGCGAGTCATACTCTTTTTGCTGGTGGAGGGTCTTGCCTCCAGGTTGATAGCTGCTGACTGATCAGGGTGACTGCTGCAAGTTTGGTTCGATGTGGCAATTTCTTAAGATAAGACAACAAAGAAGTTTGCGGCATCCCTTGACTTTTCCTTTCACTTGAACATATAGAAGCCACTGTAGCATTATTAATTGACTTAATTTCCACATTGTTGTGTCTCAGGGAATAGGGAGGCCCAGGAAGAGGGAGAAAGACAGGGGACTGGTCATTGGAAGCGGTTAGAGAACACACAACGTTCACTGATTAAGTTCACCGTCTTACAGGGATGCGGTTTGTGGGCCCCCAAAACAATTACAATAGTAACATCAAAGATCACTGGTCACAGATCACCATAAAACATCATAATAATAATGAAAAAGTTTGAAATATTGTGAGAACCACTAAACTGTGACACAGAGACACGAAGAGAGCAAATGCTGTTGGAAAAATGGCGCTTGATAGACTTGCTCAATGCAGGGTTGCCACCAACCTTCAATTTGTAAAAACTGCAAATGTAGTATCTTCAAAGTGCAGTAAAACAAGGTATGCCTCTATAGTAAAATAGCAAGCTTGAGAAAAGAGGAGGAAAGCAAATCAGTTACCAAATTGGTCAACCCAGTTGCTCTGACTGATATAAAATCTGGCTCGAGGCTCTAAGAGGAAAAGGGGGTGGTGGTGTGATGAATTGGGCAATTGGGATTGACATGTATACACTGATGTGTGTAAAATGGATGACTAATAAGAACCTGCTGTATAAAAAAATAAATTAAATTTAAAAATTAAAAAAACAAAGAAACCAAAGGGCAGGGGAGGGGAAAGGAAGTGGAAGTAGGAAAGCAGAGTAGAAACTCATATTTATTAAGCCTCTCTGTGTGTGGCACTGTGCTGGCACTGATTATTGAACATAATTCATTTAATGTCAAACATCCCTTCGAGGTGTTTGAGACATGTTAACATTTTTTTCCTTTGAAGACAGAATTCTTGAGTGTTGATCCAAAGAAGTATTTCACATAGAAGGATATTGAGTTATATTGGAGCTACAGTTTTCAGAAAAGCTTCGCAAACAGCACACACGAAGACAGCTCTGCCAGTGAGACCCAAATCTCTGTCTTCGGCCACCTTTGCCAGTTCATACCCAAATATTGGCAACCTCATGAGAATGAAATGATCTCAGTGCGCAATTTCACCGTGTCCTAGTTTTATATGAGTTCAGACTGGGGTGAGTCGTGAAAACTAGCATTATCCAAGAAGACTAGTAAACAGAAATAATAAGCAGAACAAATGATGCTTATGATTCAAGCAGACAAGCCGGTAAGTATCTGACAAATGGGGTGGGGTGCAAAATAAGATAAGGATATAGTCAAATCTATATAATTTGAACTTCAAAAGGGGGCTGGTAAGACCATCTTCTCTACAGCAGATGGTCTCAAGAGAATAGATTCTTCTGGCTCAAAGTAGGATTCCTAAAGACAGCTTTCCCCACGGAAGTTATTTTTCCTTGGTTCACACACATTAGCCTTGGTAGCGTTTGGTGGTAAGAGAGAACCATCGTACGTGCGGTAGAGTCAGATTATTAATTCATGATTATTCCTATAAGAACATGAATGCGCATGAATGACGCAATAAGATGCTAAGATTGAGGGGGGAACTTCTATTCAAATATCTGGTTCAAGGTCTCAAAGTATTTCTGAAACAAGCTGAAAATCATATTTTTTAAATGAACTTAAATATTTATACTGGATGTGGTCATTCTTTAAATGTTACTAAGCTGTACATTTTCAGTGCTTAGATCATGCAGATCTACTGCTATGAGAAACAATAATTACTGAACGATTATGAGTAAACATTTCCCTGTCATTTCTTTAGAGAGTGACCCTCCTAGGTTAATGCGAAATGAGCTAAAAATACTGATTACAGAAATGAGTATGAAATGTTGTAATTTCCAATTATTCTAAGAAATTGGTCTTGGAAATTCTGAATTGTGAAGGATAAAGCGGCTCCAATTTAATCTGTGAAACAGAACTTTAATTTAGAGCCTTTGCTCAAGTTAGCAAGGCAAATAAGACCGAATAATGGTGGGAGAGTAATATTGTCAACAGGTGCCCTCCAGTGGTGGAATTTGAAGCACTTTTTAGTCAAGTAAAATTCAAAGTGTCTTCTATTTCGAGTCTCAGGCTTTTTGAACAGATGGACCCAAATCTTTTGAGCCCCTGATAGTTAAGAATAAATCCACAAAGTCTTTAGATCGAGCTTCGTTTTACACTGTACAGTCGTTGTAAGATGCCGGTGAAGGAGGCTGTTTGCCTTTAAAGTCATCTCCGGAGGGCAAAAGGCTGAGAGCCACAGGTGCTTGGTGTCAATTTCAATTTCAATTTCAATCGACTTAGCAGGAAGAGGTGGGGAAGGTATTTTTGAGTCCTCCGGCTCGTTGATCTCACTTTTATCACGTTCCTTTGTGACACCCCTTTTTGCTTGAAGGAATCCCCCTCTGGAATGAGCAGGTTCTCACATGGAGGTGCAAGGCCTTTGCTTCTCGTTGGAAGCACAGCCATCCTGCCCGCTGATGTGGGTGTTTGGTGAAGAAGCTGATGGCCGTGCATTCACGTGACAAATGTCTAGCTCTGGGTGTCCTAGTCATACTCTGGGTCATTTAGTTCCCTTCTTTTTTTTTTCTTCTTTAACATCTTTATTGGAGTATAATTGCTTTACAATGCTGTGTTAGTTTTTGCTGTATAACGAAGTGAATCAGCTATACATATACATATATCCCCATATCCCCTCCCTCTTGGGTCTCTCTCCCACCCTCCCTATCCCACCCCTCTAGGTGGTCACAAAGCACCGAGCTGATCTCCCCGTGCTATGCGGCCGCTTCCCACTAGCTATCTATTTTACATCTGGTAGTGTATATATGTCCATGCCACTCTCTCACTTAGTCCCAGCGTACCCTTCCCCCTCCCCGGGTCCTCAAGTCCATTCTCTACGTCTGTGTCTTTATTCCTGTCCTGCCCCTAGGAAATCCTGGTTCTTGGGGTCTTCCTTTTAGCAAGTGTCCTTGTCTTCACTTTCCTTTGGAACTGAGGGACTGGATAAGCCTGTCAGGCATCAAGGGAGGCCTGAGGCACCTATATTCTTGAGCATCTTGGTATATTAAAACATAAAGAAATGCCAAGATAGATTTAGCAGTTGTAACATACTTTGTGGTTCCAAAACTGGAATACCTTTTTCCATTAATAATTTTAACACAATGCAATATTGTTACCAAACCCAGGTTCTGCGACTCGCAACTCAGTAGCCAATAATTGGAGGGGCAATTGTCAGTAGAAAGGAAAGGTGCTTTAATCTGAAAAGTCAGCAGTCTGGAGGGATGGTGGACTCTGAAGAGTCTGCTCAGCCATGACAGTTTTTAAGGGAAAAATGGGGTGGGGGGTGGGGTGGGAAGAATCTCAGTGAATCATCGTCAAGGCAGGAGGTTGGGTTCGGCGTCATCCTCTGTTGCCTGCAGACTGGCTGACTCTTTCTTCAGACGGTATCTTGCCCAAGTGATCTGCCTGCAGGATTGCTTAGGGGGCTGTTGAGGGCAGAGAACTAGTCATTTTTTTAACTGCTTCAATCTTTCTTCTTGCTTCTTTTTATCTAGGAAAAGAATCAACAGGTTAGACAAGGCACGGTGTGCATTCAGGAGATTATCTACCTCTTCATAAAAAAGTTTGCCAACCCCAGATCTAAGGGTGTATCCACTACATGGGTGAGATAAAAATGTTGTCATCCTGACAGTAACCATGTTTTCACAGTTGAAGTAAGCAAATCCGGGACCTTTTTTTTTTTTTTTTTTTTTCTTTTTTGCGGTACGCGGGCCTCTCACTGCCGTGGCCTCTCCCGTTGCGGAGCACAGGCTCCGGACGCGCAGGCCCAGCGGCCACGGCTCACGGGCCCAGCTGCTCCGCGGCATGTGGGATCCTCCCAGACCGGGGCACGAACCCGCGTCCCCTGCATCGGCAGGCGGACTCTCAACCACTGCGCCACCAGGGAAGCCCGAAATCTGGGACTTTTGAAGAAGAGCTGGCTGAACAGATGAGAGCAGGTATAGCAGAACACACTAATTGGCTAAGCTACCCTCATATGACCGTACTTTACATTCCTATTCAACTGGAAGATGGCTCTTTACAAAGGAGACAAAAAAAGATAATATCTCACGTTAGAAACAGATCATTAGTTTAGTCAACAAAAATTTATTGAGCACCTACTCTCTGCCAGCCACTCTTCTAAGAGGTGGGGGTACAACAGTGAACAAAAGAAACAAAGTCCCTCCACTCACGGGGCATGTAGTTCACTACGAGAGTGAGAATATAAACAAACAGAGAAATATATGTCAAGTGGTGATAAGTGCAATGAAAAACATAATAGGATGAAGAGCGCTGGGGTGGAGGTGATACAGTTTTATTTAGAATGAGACCAGCATGGGAGTCTTGTCTGAGTGGTCAACATTTGAGAGTGTGGAAGGCACACAATTGTAAGCTTTCCCAGAGGACAGTTGGATATTATGTGTTTAAATCTTAAGCGTGATCCAGCAATGGTACTTGTAGTAATTTAACATAAGCAATTATTAGAACAATTGTGCCAAAATATGTGCACAAGAATATTCCCTGGAGCAGATTCCTCATAACAAAAAAAATGACAACTATGTAAGTATTCAACTAAATTTATTAAGTTAAACAATGTTCATGACATAGTTTCTTCAAAGAAGCAAAAAAGGTATTATAGCATTATCCGAGTATTATAGAACTTTTGTGTTTGCAGAGAAAAAAGTCTCAAAGACTTAGCACAGATGTTAAGACAACTAAATGGTAGAATTTTAGGTGCTTCTTACGTGCTTCTTTATACTTCTCTGTTAAAAAAAAAAAATCAATAAACAAATTTATTTAAAAACAGAAGGGAGACTGTAGTCCTCCAAATGAGCAAATGAAAAAAATTCCCATTAAACATCACCCACAGTGTGATCATCTTTCACTGAAGCATCAGAAGTGAGTTGACAAGGTATAAGATAATTAATAGAATGAACAAAGTGAATTGCCTTTCGAAACAAATCCTCTAGATTCTGGGATACCAATCTCTTATATAATCTACTGGAGATTTAAGGAAAACCCAATTAATTCCTTAACCCATGGCCGTGTTGAAATGCTTAAGAGATGTCAAATGGACCAACAGGGAACTCCAGAGAGAACAGAGATTACCTACCAACTGCAGGTGACAATTCCAGACCCTACGCTACCCAGGAAAACTCAAAGTTCTCATTGTTTCTCAAAGCATGGTCCTGGGACCACAACACAAGCATCATTTGATAATGGTTGTAGTAGTTGGGGATGGGAGGGAAGGTGCTCATTGAGAATTTGGAGTCTTGGGTCCTACTTCACAACCATACCTGGGTGGGGTCCAGGATTTTCATGTGTAAGAGATCCCCTGATGGATTCTTGTGCAAACCAAAGTTTGAGAGTAAGTGCTTGTAGGAGAGGTTGAGGATCACTTTCGGTTTTGTTATCTCTTTCGCTTAGAAGTTCTAACACTAAAAGAGAAGCCCTTGGGAAGAGTAAAGCCCATGGGGACTTACCTAATCATCAAGTATAATTACTGAAACAGGGACTCTTGCTTATGTTGGCCCTGTAAAGAGGACTGTGGCTGATACCGGCCAATGTAGGCTTGGTCTCCTTCAGAACAGTCCTGGTACTTTTTGTCTAAGAACTGAAACCAAGCTAATTTCCTGTCCCTGGTTAAAAAATTCTGGGATTGGGCATATTTTCCCATGCATATATTATTACTCTGAACAGGTGAAAATAAATACCCACCTGTTCCTGGAAGGAAATACTTCCTCATGGAAGAGAGGAATGCCTACCGATTAAAATAGCTTATTTATCAAGACTTAGAGCTTGTTCACTAAGACTAAATTTAAGACCTATCCTCTCTGTGTCTACCAATGACAGCTAATATGTCATAAAATATGCCCAATTCCAACCATTCCCCATCTTGCAAGACACACCTCAAAAGCATCCACACTGGGCCCTAAAACCTTATAAATACCCTTCCCTAACTTCCCCATTCTGAAACACTGCTCGGCTCTGCCATGGTGGTGTCTCCCTCACGGCAGTAGGACTATTACACATAGGTTTGCTTAATCAACAGTCTATTCTGAAAGTTTGTGAGATATTGACTTTCAAGATGCCATTATTTCAGTCGACGTGGGTTGGCATAGGCCAGCTTCCCTGGGGTATCTGTGGTATGCGACTCATACAAATTCTGTTTCTAGGCTTCGCTCTTCCCCTTTCAAGAACGTTAACGTTTCTTATTCCCAACTAAGGCTCTTGGCAAGCATCTCCACCCAAAGTTGCATTTACCAAAGAAATACCCAGATGAAAAGCACAAAAGAAAAAAAAATCTGTAAAAGTTTTTGTAAGATTCTCTCCTAATTTAAATTCTAGAAATGCTCGTAAGCAGTGGCGGCTGAGTTTCACCTTTTATTAACTTCCTTGGTGCAACAGCTGTCTCACTGATGCTTAGGATTTAGAGTATAAGCTCCAAGCTCAAAAGAGAACCAGGGAGAACACACAGGAAAAAATCTTCAGCAAAAATGAGCAGATTAAGAGCTTGAGCATAGCTGGAAAACAAGGTCAGACATATCTGGATGGGTACTTGGCTGTCCTCTTTGAGGCTTGTGAGACCTTTGGCATCTCAATGTTCCCAACCATCAGTTTCCCTAACTTTAAAATGGAAATTAAAATTGTGCAGTGGTTAGGATTAGATGCTAAAGCTAAAACACAGCCTCTCTAAATGGTAAACTAATTTTTTTATTTTTGCAGACTGTATCTGAAAGCTCTCCGGTGAAAGTTGAAATAAGATTTAAATGCAGATTTACATTTGAATCCTTATTCTTTCTCTTACTAACCTTGTGTCCTTGGGTAATTAATCCTTTTAAGTCAGTTTTCTTATGTACAAATCTTAAAATACTATTGCCCCATGGATAATAAATAAAATAATGTATTTAAAATACTTAGCATATCATTCCATTCAATCAACTCATACCTTGTCAAGGTATGTAACCTTCTGTGACTAATTTAGAGTATTACATATGCTAGATATCCTTCAGAAGCAAAGAACTTTGAGACCATTCCAGTGGGACCCACCATTGTAGTAAGCCAAGATTTCTCTCCCTTTTGCTTTCAAAAGTCTCTGCTACACATCAGTTTGAACTCTAACCTGCCTTTAAAAAACAAAGAAACTCCTATAGTTCTGAATCTTTAGCTTTTCTCCACAAGTCCCAGCTACCTGATTAGATTTCTCTTCCTTTGTCCTCCCTCTATGTCCTTTTTGTTCTGTGCTTCTGCACTCATGTTTTAACCAGAGATGATTTCTTCAGGGACATACCCACGAAATAATCAAGAAGAGAATTTTAGGACGAGTGAACTGATGCCTTGAATGCGAACCTCTTCTAGGGCTAAAAATTATAAAATTGGAGGTATGTTAAGAAGCAAATATTTCCACATTCTGTTAAGATATTCAGAGGCTTTCACTAGTACAAGTTTGCATTATTTAATTTCTCTAGGGGCAGGCAAGAAAAATACCAAGAGTCTGCCTTTGGGGAGATGCCATTTCATGAGCAATCTAGCAGTAATAAATGGTAATGCTGGAATTTCAAGGAATCTTTTTTGAGGAAAAAATGAAACTCAAAAGCCTTTCAGTTCAAGAGACTGGCATAGGATGGTCTTCCTTTTCAGTGATCTGCCTGTGCAGTCAATAAATGTTTATTTAGTGACTGCAGCATCTCAGGCACTATAGCATTGGAAAGGAATCCCTGCAAGTTCACTGAGAGCTGCGGGGATGACCTGCCTAATGGGAATGATTTTATGCAAGAGAAAGAAAGCAGGAAGTAGGGGTCAAAAGTGCAGTAGGCAGCCCGGGAATCTGAGGGTGGAAATAATATTGAGTGTGTTGGGACAGTGATGGGAGGAGGAGGCGAAAGGAAACTGTACTCGAAATATACTGTACTCAGGCAAATACAGCACAAGGATAAGGTGGTCCTATTACAAATTGCAAAATGGACTTAGAGGCATGACCCAGTAACAACGTGAGGTTTCAACTCTTTAGAAGTGTGATCTGAATTCATGTGTGATTCCAAGGCCTTGCTTTTAACCACTCTGTTAGGGTCTTTTTCAAAGTATCTTATACATGGCTGAGCTCAAATGAGGTTCTTCCTAATCACAGTTAGGCATCGTTCCTCCCCCAAGGCTTCCCTGAGCTCCTAACGCTGTCTTAGCTCCCCTCCTTCCTTCTCCCATCGCATCCACTTCCTTCTCTCAATGCTAATTCCAATCCCTCTGTACAATAGTTGCTGCCTTGTCTTTCTCCCATCCTTGGACTAAGCTTTCTTGAAGCCAAAGATAGTCTCCTGTTTTCTGTAATCTCACCAGTGCCTAGTTTACTGTTGATACTCTATACGGTCTGTTGAATGTGGAGGTAAATGGATGAATGGATGTGGCTGGACCCATGGGTGGACGGACCTGTAAGGGACGAAAGCTAGGCATGAAGGCACTGCAGACTTGTTTACCTGAGAGGGGTCTAGGATAATCAGAGTGAAAGTAAATAACAAGAGCTAAGTTGGCTGCTGTCTGTCAGTGTAGATATCGGTCAGTTATTGATCTAACTGGAATTCAGAATCGAAAATACAATGGTGAGTTTAGTCTAAGTTTCCTACATCTCCACTAAAGTGAGAAGCGGCGGGGGGGTGGGGTAGGTGGCAGGGGGACGACACATGTTAGTTACTGCTCCATTCTGTGTTGTGTCCAGAACCCAGGGTCCCCAGTTCCCCCACCACTCCAGCTCTACTACGGTCTGCATGCATGGCGCTGTGGGTACTTATAGCTCCAACCCGAAAAAATGCCTGTTAATGCAACCTCTTCCTTATGAATTAGTCACAGGCAAGGCAGCATCTTGTGTTCCTCTGCACCTCCTTTCTTTACACTTTGCAAATGGGGAATAAGGCAAATTCTGAAGTCCCGTTCACTGTATGACCCTACTTGCATTAAAAAAAGAAGGCCATTTATATGTGTATGAAAAAAATACAGAAGAGACACACCAGTTGATAATGGTGGGTATTTCTGGTGTGGAGAGATGCTGGAGAATTGTTGAGCTTTTTATTTCTATTGTTTATGTTTTTTTCCTGTAACTAAACTGTGTACCTGGTAAAGTAAAAACAATGTAAAAGAGAGCAGTTCTGAACTCACAGCAATAACTGTGACCACTCTTGTTTACCACTCGATATATACCTGTGATTCACCCCAAGTTCCTTGGGGGGTCAGGTCATGCCCTTAGGAGTCAGCTCCTTACGCTTCAGCACAGGGCTCTGAAGAGAAAGGACTAGATACCAAATGAATGAAGTCTCAGTTTCTGTTTTTAATTCGAACACCTGTGCTTTGAAGTGAACATGATGAAATTTTTAATCCTCATCTAAAATTTGGAGAAAAGTCTGAAGGATATTTGTGCACTTTGGGATTGCCAGTTGTTGAAATAATGTTAGCTTGAGGTCAAAAAGAAGAGAGAGCAGCAAATGCTGAGTCAGTTATGCAAACATGCTCACTGATTCTGACTAGCATTGAATGGTAAACGGGTCTTCATCGACTTTCCACATTCTTCTTAAGCACATTTTTTCCTTTGCAAAGCAAGCTTGTCCTTAGGATGGCCTTTCAGGGGAAGCCTTTGTCTTTGTACACAATCTGACTGAGAGTCCAGGGAGGGACACAGAGGCCCACGTTCAATTTATTCCATCTCTTCTGAAACAGGCCAATCGTGCATAACCACAGCCAGCCTTGACAGGGTCTCACTGAGAGTGCATTTCATTAGGGCTGTCATTTTTCATGGGCTTCCAGCAGACCTGGTGAAAGGTTGACCTCATACCTCAAGCAGGGTCAGCTTTAATAATAGACACCAAAGATGGACAAAGGAAGAGCGTCACTGGGCTGGACCTGGATTTATGCACCAAGGACTAGAGCTATATGCATTTCTTCCAAATGGAATCAAGAGAGACTCCTTACACAACATGGAAAGAAACATCCAGGAAAGCAGGGTAACCAAGAGTTAACAGAACAAGCTTTGCAATTAAGTAAGTTGAATTCAGTGCCAGGCTCTACTAGACCTCTGTGGGTCAATGACTCTCAGCCTCACTTTCCTCATCTGTAAAATGGGGAAAAAATTAATCTCTATTCCATGGATTCCCTAAGAGGTTTAAAAAAGACAGTATGTATGTTTCACTTAGCACAGTGCCTGGCATCCTGTTGGTACTTAATAAATGTTCTCATTATCGTGAACAGTTGTAGCATAGCAATGTGGGATAATTGGAAAAATCAAATAAATACTGCAATAGGAGCCAGGCTCTGAATCCATTCTCCATTCTGCCACTAATTATGTCATTGTGGGGAGCTGTATAATTTCTTGTTCTCCATTTCCTCATTGGTGAAATAAACAATTGGACTGGATTTAGGTTTGCAAGCTGGCAGCCTACAGATGTGCTTCATTTGGCCCCTTAACAATGTTCCAAAAACTTAGAGAAATTTCTCTAAACTATCTAGATGTGTGGTTTCTAATAAAAATCAGGGCAGCATTTCTAGATGGCCATAACTGAGCAGCAGAAGGTTTTTAGACAGGGCGTCCACTGTCCAATTCACCACAGTCCCCAGCATGCCCTATTGTCTTACACTGATACCACCTAATTAATGTGCATTAATTTCCTGGTCCCTGTAACCATTTAGGTTTACAACCCATGGATTAGACCAGCGGTTCTTAACACTAGCATCACCTAGGGAGTGTTTAAAAATAATAGTGACGCCTCCTCCCATACCGATTAAGTCAGTATATCTGTCCATGGAGCCTGGACACCTATATATTTTTTTAAAACTCTTCAGGTATTTGAAATCCACAACCAGGGTTAAGACCTGCCGGACAAACTATTCCCTAAGGTTCTGTCAGTGTGACAGTCTCCTGCTTCTGAAATCCTGAACTTTTACATTGCTCTAGCCTGAATGGGTAGACGGCTACTATATGAAAATTATGTGTTCAAAGTACAACTACTACACATTAAACCATGATGAAATACAGCAAATGAGAACCTAAGCTATTCCTTTCTGTGCCTTCTCTATAACAGCCTTGGAGAACTTGGAGATGAATTTCATTTTGCTTATTCCGAAAAGAATCATTTTAAAAGAAAAAGTATACATAGGCTTTGTCACTTTTATATGTCCTTTTTGCATCTTATTAGTTACTAGTTCCTACGTCAGGCTTCAAAACCTCTTCTAGATTTATGTTTAGAAGTCCCACCGTAATTACTCTAGGCAAGGAACAAAAAATGTGCTATTACTCACACACCCCATATTGTATTAATACCAAAGTAACATTAAAAATAACCTTTAGAGAGGGACATAGTTTCCAAGTTTTAAAATATTTTCTTCAGCCTTCCTTTTTCCTTTCAGCTCCTCTGATTTTGTAGGGATCCTTTTAATAAACTTCTTCAGCTATTTACAACTTTTGGACAGTTTATCTCAATGCTCTTAAAGTTTTAATTTTAAAGATTAAAATGTGTTTGATTTTATCATTTTAATTCACCTATTGCCGAATTTAATGTTTCTATTAACCGTGCTATCTAGCGAGTTTGGGGCAAAAAACAGGAAAGCAAAATTAAGGTTGCTATAAACCAGTGTTTTTCAATTGAGGGAGATTTGCCCACCCAAGGTGACATTTGGCAATGACTGGAGACATTTCTGGGTGTCAAGAGTGGGAGTGCTGATGCTACTGGCACCCCGTGCGTAGAGAGCGTTATGCTCCTAAACATCCTACAATGTACAGGACGGTCTCCGCAACTGAGTCATCTGCTGGCCGAGAATGATGATAGTGCTGAGGCTGAGAAACCTTATATAAAGCTTTAAAAAAAAAAAAAAAATTGCTCCACACGTGTAAATTGTGGGTTTTCAATTCCTGACCATGGAAAAATCATTAAGATGGTGTTTTCCATTGAAAAACGTGGACGGGGCTTCCCTGGTGGCGCAGTGGTTGAGAGTCCGCCTGCCGATGCAGGGGACACGGGTTCGTGCCGCGGTCCTGGAAGATCCCACATGGCGCGGAGCGGCCGGGCCCGTGAGCCGTGGCCGCTGGGCCTGCGCGTCCGGAGCCTGTGCTCCGCAACGGGAGAGGCCGCGACAGAGGGAGGCCCGCATACCAAAAAAAAAAAACGTGGACGATTATTTTTCCCCCTTCAAAGTACTGTGTGCTCTGAAGTGAAGGGTTATATGCAAACACTGGCCAATTAGTCTGTGGCTCAGTTAAGAACAGGAAGAGGACAGGGTGTGACAAGGACTCAGGAAGGGAGACGAGCAAAAATAAAGTGTATTTCATTATATTTATGCCAATTCTTCTATGCTTTACATCTTCATAAACAGAGGAAGTTCTCCTGGGAAAGTCAGCCCCTTCTTGGGGAATGAGAACTTGCCAATATTAATCAATCACCATCCTTACCAAGTGGCCTCAGAATCTATGCATCTCCTGTTGAAAGTGCATCATCGGCAAAGTATGGTCAGTTATAAATGGCCAAAGTCTGGCTCATAGACACACTGTCAACTTCCCAGACTCAAATCATCTGATTCTGAAGATGGTTCCGAGTTGCTGTGCATGTTCTCAGAGTGGGAGTTCCCACTGACCATAGTTATGCAAGATTCACGGCAGTTAAAAAAAAAACAAACAAACGCTACCTTTGAAATAAGACTTGGAATGGGATGAAACACACCCCATAACACTTTTCTTTTGGTCAGAACTTTATTTCGCAAAGGATTCTTTTCTCCTGTCTCTGCCCCGCCCATCCCCAAAGTTCAACTGACCCACTATGAGAAGAAACTATGAATCTGAGGGTGCATGTTCTGGCTAAAAAGTAAAACAAAGAAACAAAAAAAAAAAATAGGAAGACACACTTTGGGGACCAAACCAAACAAGATATACGTTTGGGCTGTGGGACTGTGTCTGGTCCACGGGTCAGCAGCTTGAAACTGATGGACAAAAACTTTAGAGTCTCTTTAAGTTCAAAAAATCTATGGTTGGAAAAAAAAAAAAATCTATGGTTGGATTTTTAGTAAGAAAAGTCAGCGCTGCTAAGACATCTTTTTAAAAGGCAGTCATTTCCCTCACCGTGTTGTTTCCCTGCTCAAAAATCCATCACGGCTCCCCACTGTTCTGCAAATGAAGTCCAAGCTTCAAAAAATGCTGAACTCTGAAATTTGACTCAAGCATCTGTTTTGCCCCTGATTTCGCAGCATCCTCTGACATTAGTTCTAGCTTTCAGCCCCATAAGATTGCTTCTCGTTGCCTACACGTGCTCTGTGCTTCCCAGTGCTGCATCTTTGCCCCTCGCCACCTCCAAGCAGGCTGCTCTCTCCTGCCCCTTCTTGTCCAAAGCCGG
Organism: Physeter macrocephalus; assembly: GCF_002837175.3. Lineage (NCBI taxonomy): Eukaryota > Metazoa > Chordata > Mammalia > Artiodactyla > Physeteridae > Physeter > Physeter macrocephalus. The sequence goes on from NC_041231.1 coordinate 21,192,555, forward strand.
TCATCCTTCACTCTCAAATGTCTTCTTTTTCAGACCTTCCCGGTTCCCCTGGGACAAGATATCCATCCGTAACGTTTTAAAACAGGCCCTGCCACAATCTACCTGATAGGGTGCAATGGAGAAGAATTCAGGCCTGGGAGTCAGTTCTGCCATTAACTAGTGCTTTACACTAGGCAATTTCTTTAACCTGTTAAACCTCAGCTTCCTCACCTCTCCTATGTCCCCTCGTCCACAGGAGTTGACAGGCCGCATTTACTAGTTCACAAACTGGTTTTTGCAAGTAATCCAGTCACACCATATATTTTCTGTTCATACTTTTAATTGAACATCTGTTTTACTTGAATTTCTGCGTGTGAATATATGCATGTATGTGTATATATATATATATATATATATATACACCTGTTTCAAAGTTCTCCCCCTGTTCCAAAGTTCTCCCCCTTGCTGAAGCCGTCTTCCCCTCCCCCAATTCCTCTCCCCTCCCCCACTCAGCACCTTAGCCCCTCTGTTTCTGATTTCTTCTCTCTCAGTCTCTTCAGGCATTTTAAATGCCCCAGGCTCCATTATGCAGAGACGCTTACTCTCTGATTCCTGCGTCCATCCACAAAATTGTGAACTTACCTCCCGTTTCTGTGAAACAAGGGACTCTTCTGCTTCTTAGGAAGTAATGGAGAAATTAACCTTTTTGTACCAGTGATAATAAGAGTCCCCACCTCACGGTGTTACCGTAAAGAGACGTGACATCTAGCCCCTAATTAAGTGCTCAAGTCTTAGATGATTGTCATAACAATCCATTGTGGTTTGTCTGTCTCCCTTATGAGATTGTGGAAACGTTAAGAAGACTCCTCACTTATCCATCTTTCAATAAATAGTGAGGCAATTCTGTTCTCCACCTGGGTTCCACAATGCAGTCACTGAGGGAGCTTTGAAAAAAAATGCTCAGGTGCCCAAGCCAGATCAAGTAGCTCAGAAGGCTTCCAGCGGGGCCTGGGAGGGATGCGTGGTCAGGGTTTTCCAGGTGATTTTAATGTTCGCCCTGGCTTGCAGCCCCAAGGAGAGTAACGTCTCACAGGCAGCAGCAATCATTGCTACTGGGGATCCCGCTCTTCTCATAGAGCAGGCATTGGGCTAAGCGCTCTCCTTGTAACATGTCGTAGTCGTTTTTAGAGCTTCCCAGGCGATGCCGTTGCACCGCCCAGGTTGAGAAGCAGTGCCAGCTGCAGCATTAGTTTGGGAAGCTTCACTCCCTTCTCGTGAAGTAGGTTTGCTGTTGCCGCATTTTCCTCAGATGAGGAAACTGAGGTTGAGGTTGAGCATGTGCTCCAGTCCCTCAGTGAGCAAAGGTCAGTGGTGAGGATGCACGTCCGGCCTGAGCAGCTGACCCCGGAGGCCCGCAGTCCTCGCCTGCCTTCTTTAGGAGGAAGCAAGTCACCGTCGCTAAACTGCGCCCCGTCGCTCTTCACTCCGCACGACATGGTGCCAGGTAAGAGAATGTGCTTTGGATGCTCCGTTTTCTTTTCCTATCACGACCACTTCATGTTTCTTTTGGTAGCTCTTTGTGTATGCTTACGGCATTTTACCCTCTCTCTGATGCTTTTTAGCTCAAGAGACTTAAAAACCCAAATATATTATTGTGTATTATGAAACAGTCCGGAGATCCTGACATAAGTAAAGGAGGACATGACTTGATTTCAAATGCATGTTTGCAAATAACAGTATTCTCCCCCCACTCAGCACCTTAGCCCCTCTGTTTCTGATTTCTTCTCTCTCAGTCTCTTCAGGCATTTTAAATGCCCCAGGCTCCATTATGCAGAGACGCTTACTCTCTGATTCCTGCGTCCATCCACAAAATTGTGAACTTACCTCCCGTTTCTGTGAAACAAGGGACTCTTCTGCTTCTTAGGAAGTAATGGAGAAATTAACCTTTTTGTACCAGTGATAATAAGAGTCCCCACCTCACGGTGTTACCGTAAAGAGACGTGACATCTAGCCCCTAATTAAGTGCTCAAGTCTTAGATGATTGTCATAACAATCCATTGTGGTTTGTCTGTCTCCCTTATGAGATTGTGGAAACGTTAAGAAGACTCCTCACTTATCCATCTTTCAATAAATAGTGAGGCAATTCTGTTCTCCACCTGGGTTCCACAATGCAGTCACTGAGGGAGCTTTGAAAAAAAATGCTCAGGTGCCCAAGCCAGATCAAGTAGCTCAGAAGGCTTCCAGCGGGGCCTGGGAGGGATGCGTGGTCAGGGTTTTCCAGGTGATTTTAATGTTCGCCCTGGCTTGCAGCCCCAAGGAGAGTAACGTCTCACAGGCAGCAGCAATCATTGCTACTGGGGATCCCGCTCTTCTCATAGAGCAGGCATTGGGCTAAGCGCTCTCCTTGTAACATGTCGTAGTCGTTTTTAGAGCTTCCCAGGCGATGCCGTTGCACCGCCCAGGTTGAGAAGCAGTGCCAGCTGCAGCATTAGTTTGGGAAGCTTCACTCCCTTCTCGTGAAGTAGGTTTGCTGTTGCCGCATTTTCCTCAGATGAGGAAACTGAGGTTGAGGTTGAGCATGTGCTCCAGTCCCTCAGTGAGCAAAGGTCAGTGGTGAGGATGCACGTCCGGCCTGAGCAGCTGACCCCGGAGGCCCGCAGTCCTCGCCTGCCTTCTTTAGGAGGAAGCAAGTCACCGTCGCTAAACTGCGCCCCGTCGCTCTTCACTCCGCACGACATGGTGCCAGGTAAGAGAATGTGCTTTGGATGCTCCGTTTTCTTTTCCTATCACGACCACTTCATGTTTCTTTTGGTAGCTCTTTGTGTATGCTTACGGCATTTTACCCTCTCTCTGATGCTTTTTAGCTCAAGAGACTTAAAAACCCAAATATATTATTCTGTATTATGAAACAGTCCGGAGATCCTGACATAAGTAAAAGAGGACATGACTTGATTTCAAATGCATGTTTGCAAATAACAGTATTCTCCCCTCCTAAGGTATTTGATAATAATAGCCTACTTTTATGATGATTTTTCGCTGATTTTCTATGAAGCAAGGTGGAATAGTATGTGTTTTTACTCGAAAGAGTTTGCAGTTTGGGTTTTAGCTATGGGGGTGAATAAAATTTTACTTAAGGGATTTAGTTGAATCTCAAATGATTTTGAAGTACGAGAAAACAGAAAATCTAAGCCAACATTTCCTTTATTTTCAAGTTTTGATAGAAAAAAAAATCTAACTCTCTAGCTAGAAAAACAGACGTATTCAAGTTACAATATTGGCGATACATGAGATGTATTTTTATCAGAAAGAAATATGTTTTGTTGGCTCATTTACGAAGCCATGCAGGTGGGCCGCGCTGTTCTCATTGCCTTCCCCTCCCCCCTTCCCTTTTTTTTTTTTTTTTTTTTTTGCGTTACGCTCCGCGGCACGTGGGATCCTCCCAGGCCGGGGCGCGAACCCGGTTCTCCTGCATCGGCAGGAGGACGCGCAACCACTGCGCCACCAGGGGAAGCCCCCCCCCCTTCCCTTTTGAAGCACCGGCGCCAATCTAGTCCCCATTTCGCCCACTCAGTAGAAATCCCCCCAGTTCCAAGAGTCCAGAGCCTGGTTCTCAAACTTGAGCATGCAACAGAACCACCTGGTAATCCTGGGAGAACACAGATTGCTGAACCCCTCCTGCAGAGTTTCTGATGATAGTTCTGGGGTGGAGCCCCAAGTATTTGCATTTCTAACAAGATGCCGGGCAGCGCTGCTGATTCAGGAATAATACATTGGAAACCACTGATCTGCAATGATCAAACGTACTATTAAGAGCAGGTGCTTTGTCTTTTCTGAAGTTCACAATTCGGGACCATGGTAGTAAAGCACAAATATCTTTTACTGTCTTATCTAAAGGAGTGTTTTTGACTAACATCTGCTGACAATAAAATATTAACAAAAAAAGCAACAAGTGTTGATTGAGCCCTCCCAGATTCTGCACAAGGGCTCTTGCCTCAAAAGCCATTTAATCGGTACTAACAGATGCAGCTATCTTTGTGAGAATTGTAGCACCCCTTGATCACCTGCAGGTGGCAGAATATTCTAGGATAAATGTCATTTTCTGCTTATCTTGTGAAGTGATTGACATCTTTCAGAAGGATATATAAAAATCACTTTGTGTGTTAAAGAAAAATAAAGGAAAATATTTTAAAGTATAGCGGGTACAATATTTTGCACAGGAAAACGAATGTTATTAGCAATTTGGGTAATTCATTTGGCAGGTCTTGAAAAAGCAACATTTACTAATAATTACTATAAATATGTTTTAAACACCATATAACAGGCTGTATATTAATTGCTTCATATGAAATCTGTCACTTTCTGCTCAGAGCAAGCCTGTAATGTTAATTATTTTCACTGTTAAATACAAAACAAATCTGAGCTTCAGAATTCTACTCATCCTTCAAGTGTGATTTAGGCTTGTTCGTGAAGCATTTCTCAGAACTCCCATATATGAAGCAATCTCTCCCATATCTTTCTCCTCCTCTCCACTTCTCTCATAGTAGTTTAATAGTCTTGGATTGCTGGCGTTTGTGTACTCATGTTCCTCATTTACAGAGATGTTGTGATAATTACAGTTTTAAACAAGACAGTATGTTACTGAAAGCGGGGTCTGGCTGCTCACTACTGTAAAGCCAATAAAGAGACAAAGTTGGTGGAAAGAAACGTTTGCTTTATTTCAGAGGCTGGCAACGTGACGGGGTGAGTGGGGCTCTGTCCAAAGGCCGACTCCCTCCCCAACCACTGACAGTCAGGGCGCAAGAGCTTTTATAGGAGGATAGAGGTGGCTACATGTAGAAACAGTACAGTGAGGTCTGACGGTTGTCTTGAAATTGGTCATGCAGTGGTCTGATCAGCGTCATTTTGATGAAGTACAGTTAGTCTTCAGTTCCAGGGTTGTTCTTTTCCCCATTTCTTCGAGGCCACTTCTTGGAATTGTGGCAGCTTATGTATGGCTACAGTCTGTTCATCATGTAGTTAACTTCTTCCACGTGGTGGGGCTTTCAGTATCTGTCAGACAGCACAGAGGATATGGCTCAGAACATTATCTATAGCCCTTGAGGAGGAACTAAAGGTCCTTGACTTTGTTTAATGACTAAACTATTATCATTTACTCTTGTTTGACTGTTTTCCTTTGCTTCTGCATTTTCCTGCTTCTCTGACTAAACTTATTCTTTTTTTTCTTTTTAAAGTTTGGCCTTTCAGTTTTTTGTTTTTTTTAAATATTTATTTATTTGGCTGCACCAGGTCTTAGTTGAGGCATGCAGGATCTTTAGTTGCGGCATGCGGGATCTTTAGTTGCGGCATGTGGGATCTAGTTCCCTGACCAGGGATCAAACCCGGGCCCCCTGCATTGGGAGCACAGAGTCTTAACCACTGGACTGCCAGGGAAGTCCCATGATTAAACTTATTCTTTGACTAAAGTTTTTCTACAGACAAAAGGCAGGCAGAGGACATGGAGGGGAAGACCTATAGGGTCCTCCTCCATTTGAAATATACATCCCAATATTCAGAACCCATGAATGTGACTTTATTTTGGAAAAAAAAAAAGATTTTTGCAGCTGTAATTAAATTAAGGATCTCAAAATGAGCTCATCTGGGAGTATCCCAGCAGGCCCTAAATCCAATGGCAAGTGTCCTTACTAGAGATACCCACAGAGAAGAGGAGAGGCCATTTAAGACAGAGGCAGAGATTGGAGTGATGCAGCCAAAAATGCAGAGAGAGGTTGAGTAAGTTCTCCATGTCACACAGCAAGTAGAGGGCAGTTCAGAGATACCACATCACATTGCCTGACTCCAAACTTCAATCTATCCACCACCTTTAAATACCTCTCAATGTATCGTGGTAAATAAAAGGTAAAAAACAGAGACATGTTTAATGGCTTTATTTAATGGCTCACATACTTTTAATGAAGGAGAACTTAACAAATGAGAAGGAATTTTTCCTTAGCTCCGTTGCCTTAGTGACAGTGTCACAAAATTACGGTTTCACTAGATTAATAGGAAGATGTTTTGTTATAGGTCTACCAGGAAAAACAGACTGTAGAACACAGATTCTGATCAGACATTGCCCCCAGGAGGTGAAGAGAAAAAATCAGACTCTTCCTGGAGTGTGGTGCAAATCCAGTTTGAAAGAATATACTCAAAATTATAATTTTGTATTTCTTAGGTAATGAGGTACTTTGTTTTGGTTTAAGAAACTTTCTTTGGATCTTCCTTTAATTCCGTGTTCTTCAAAGTACAGCCGTTTAATCCCATGTACCAGCTTCACCTGAGCGCTTATTAAGATGCCCTTCCGCCTCCCACCTCCCAGAACTGAATCAGGTATATGTCTCTTTAATAAGCGTCCATGCCGTGCACAAATCTGGAGAATCACTGCCTTCCTGTTGCCCTTGGCTATGTCCCTGCCAAAGTAGAACTTCATATTAAAGATGTAGTGTGTGGTACATTCAGGGTTTGAAGTCAATGGATTTTGTTTAGAATCTCAACGCCGCCATTTAGCAACTTTCTACGCTTGGACATGTAAACTCAGTCCAGTGAATGGAGTAGCGTCTTCATGCTAAGAGAGTAGGGGCAGGTTGGGGGGTGGAGTGATGGTGAAGGGGAAGTTTTAAAGTAAGAACATAAAACAGAAATCAGTGGTATTTAAAATTACTCTTGAAAAGGAACATCATTTCAATTGCCTAGCATTGAAAGATTTCTGCTTTTTCTAGTTGGAAGTTAATACTTTTTGTTTTCATTGATCATGTGTGTGGAGAAAAACTGTTTCTTTAAACACCTGATTTATCCTCACCCCAGTGTGATTCCCACCCGTTGAGAAGAACAAGAAAACAGTCTGCATCTCCCTCTTCACGCCAACTCCTGGAATCAGAACAAACCAACCCCCAATGCGAGAAGCATCCCCGCCCTCCTTCTCTCGTCTTCTCTTTCTTCCTCTCAGTTTGCCAAGGGCCTGTGGTTTAATTTGTGGTAGTTAGATACATTCATGATGAAATTCCAGTGTATTTTCCTCTGAAAAACAGATATCACACCTTGAGAGTATATTAAATTATAACCTCCGTGCAGCGCCTGGCAAACCATAAGCACTTAGGAATGGGGAACTCATTTTAAAGCTGCTCCTGTTGTTAATTTCAGGGTTGTTTGAGAATTAAATGACATCTATATATAAAGACACTGGACCGTAGTAGATGCTTTTAAAAATAGCCATTGTAAGTACCCTCATGGCATAGCCGTCTATCTGGACCTTGAAAACTCTGAATACGTTCCCGTATACGTTACAGTCGTTTGTATCAGAGGCACATGAGATACTGGCTACATGAAGGACTTAGTTGCTGACTGTTAATTTAAAAAAAATAAATAAATAACAACTTTAGCACGAGTCTGTGTTTACTTGAAGTTTTATTTTTATTTTTTCCCTCTCTTACGATAATTCCTGTCAAAAAGGAAGTCATTGCTTTAAAATGTTGGCCGGACCAGCAGACTCCTGAAATACCACTTTGCTTCTTATGAACCATTTACCCAGCTAGATGTTTCTAATTGGCTACTGCAAAACGTATTAGTTTGAATGACCAGCCTATGGGCTGATTGCTCACAGCCAGAGATGTTGCATAAGAAGAGAAGATTTGAAATGTCTGTGATCAGCATCATCAGTTTCTCCACACGGCTAAATTTGGTCATTTTGGGAAACATAATATTATTTATTCATTTTGGCAAACCGCACATCCCTGTCTGCAGTTTATTATATGTGGAATTAGAGGTCAATGGCCATCTCCACTGGATGGAATTATACTGCATAATTGCATTCTCAGACACCTCCGCACTTGGACCCTTCATGTGATGGACCATAATGGCTCCTCTGGTACCCACTGGTATATTGACACACGCCAATAATTAATTCAGCTAATCATTGAGTAGAGCGTCTGGTTTCAGGCACTGCCTCTGGGATACGGGACATCACCCTTAAAAACTGCAAAGAAATACAGGATGTGGTGAGATCCATTCATCTCTTTCTACTTTTTTGGTAATTCTTTGCTCTCCCATATTCCCCAACTTATGAAGTCATCTTAAATGTAGTCAAATATTTCCTTGAAAAGAGAAAGATCTATTGGGGAAAAACAAATAAGGTGGAAAGCTGAAAAACATTCAAATGAGCTCCCAGCTGACAAAAGGCAAGGATGAGAACATCTATTAGATCCCATTGTAGACAAACTCAATGGGAAGAATTCAGAGTAGAAACATTTCTCTGCTTTTTTTAGGAGATGCATTTGCTTTCTTTGAATTAATCTGTCTTAACATGGAAGCTATCTCATCTACTATTTAAAGACTAGCAGTACTTTAGTTTGTAGAAGCAGTATTTCAGTGCAGTATTTCAATGTCTTACACCCAATTATGAAAATAAACATTTTGTAGGGGTATAGCATACATAACAGAAAAGTGTACACTACTTAAGTATAGGGCTCAATTTGTTAAAAATAAATTTATTTATTTATTTATGGCTGCATTGGGTTTTCCTTGCTCCGCGTGGGCTTTTCTAGCTGCAGAGAGCGGGGGCTACTCTTCGTTGGGGTGTGCGGGCTTCTCATCGTGGTGGCTTCTCTTGTTGCGGAGCACGGGCTCTAGGTGCACGGGCTTCAGTAGTTGTGGTGTACGGCTCAGTAGTTGTGGCTCATGGGCTCTAGGGCGCATCAGCTGCTCCGCGGCATGTGGGATCTTCCTGGACCAGAGCTCAAACCCGTGTCCCCTGCATTGGCAGGCGGATTCTTAACCACTGCGCCACCAGGGAAGTCCGAATTTTTTTTTTTTTAACACAGTAGATATAGCCATGTAACCAGCTCACAGATCCAAAAATAAGACATTACCAGCAGCAGAATAAGCCTGATCAAGCTTATTCAAGGCGGCTGTCCTCCAACCGGTAAGCATTGACTTGTAACAACAGAGATCTGTTTGACCCGTTTCTGAACTCCTCATAAACAGACGCCTACGAGTTGTATTCTTTTGGGTCTGGCTTCTCTTGCGCAACATTAAGTTGAGATTTTTCCCGTGCTGTTACATTGATTTCATCTCATTTCTTTCTAGGGTGCCATTTTACAGCTATGGTGCTGTGTGTCCATTCTATTAATGGACATTTGGATAGCTTCCAGTTTCGAGCTATTATGAATAGTGCTGCTAGGAACAGTTAGCACAGGTCTTTTCATGCACAAGTTTACACATGTCTTTTGGTTGCATGGCTAGAAGTGGATCACTAGGTCATAGGATGGGCTTGTGTTGACCTTTAGTAAATAATGACAAAGAGTTTTCAAAGTGATTGTACTTATTTGCACTCCTCCCAACAGTATGTGAAAGTTCCAGTTATTATGTATCCTTATCGATATGTAGTATTATCTCTCTTTGTAATTTAGCCATTCTGGTGGTGTAAAATAATCTCAGTAGGATTTTACTGCATTTCCTTGATGACTGATGAAGCTGAGCACCTTTTCTTATGTTTGGATATCTTTTTTTTTTTCTTTTTTGTCCAAGTTTTTGCCCAGTGTTCTCTTAGGTTGTTGCTTTTTCCCTTCTTGATTTGTTGAATGCGTTCGTTCTAGTTCCTAGTCCCTTCTGTTATTTATCTTCTGTGAATATCTTCCTCCACTTTTTGAGTTGCACTTTTACCCTCTAAATGGTAGTTTTTGATAAACAGAAGTTCTTTAAATGTAATGCACATTACCTTTTCTAAGAGCATTTTTTGTGTTCTGCTTAAAAAATCTTTACCCCAGGTCAAGAAGATATTCTATTTTATTTTTCTAAAAGCTTAATTGTTTTCTCTTTAACATTTAGATCCACAATCAATCTAGAGTTAATTTTTTGTTTCGTAGTTACTTAGACTCTTTCTCCCCTGAACTATTTAAGTCAAATCATTCTTCCCATAAGAGGATAAATATTTTAAAAACAGGAATTATATTTTACTTGTTTTCATACATTATATTTGGTGACCTAGTTTTTATGCACTTAGCTGTTAATAATGGACCTTATTAAAATGAAGATCTACATTATTATCTTTATAACTGATATTCTATTGGATGGCTGTGCAATCATTTAACTCATTTCCTGTTGGTAGATATTAAGGTTGGTCCAAATCTTTCAGTATCATAACCCATGCTGTGAAAGTGATCTTTGAATGTATAGCTTTGCACATTTATTAAAACAGTTATTTTTAATATAATCAAGAATTAGGTTGCTGAGTCAAAGGGTATCCACATTTTAAGGTTTTGAGCAGAAGTGGATGTTATCATGGAGCTTAAATTTCAGAGCCCTTTACTTACATAGGCATCTTTCAAGTCCCTGTAGCAAATCTTTTGTTTGTAATTTTGTATCTTTTAGCAGTGATTGCTAAAAGATTTTTCCTTCGTCTTTGCCCCATATGGTATCATCAATTGAAGGTATCATTTAAGGGGCCCATTCTTGCTTTGATATAATCTACCTTTGGCTTGATAAAGTCCACTGGTTCTTTTCCCTGTGTTTATTGCACAACTATTACTTGTTAATGGGAAGAAGTGTTTGGCTGGCCCAGTGGGGTAAAGAGTGTGTCTCTAATGGATTTCTGGTGACATTTTGTGTTGATCTTTCCATAATAACAAAGAATGCAATCCATATGGATCCCAAATCAAGAAGGAAACAGTACATACTTGTACTTGTGTCCCAAGGAAATGATAGTATTCCAAGATGAATGTGTGACTTGGTGTAAAGAGCTGAAAAAAATGCAATTTACTATTTTTTGGAATTCAAGTGGTTTGAACCTGATTTAAAATGAAAGTTAAGGTCAGACTACCACACCATCTGCTTAGGTTGCAGCTTTATGTCTTTACCCATAAATTTTCACTATAAAATTTTCTTCCCAGGCAGAGAAAAAGATGAGGAAGGAAAAGTTAGTGCCTCCCGTCTGTTTTTGCTGTAAGGTGTGATAAATGCAGCATCATCTAATCTGATTCCCCTGTTTAAATCATTAAAATCTTTATCTAATCTCAGTCCCTGTAAAATCACAAATGAGTGCTCAAACTTCTCTGTGTCCATTTAAAACAGGGGATCTAGCTACCCCCTTACTTAAAACTTTAAGAAGTAAACATTTAAACTTTGGAAACCCTCTTAATAAAAGGAGCATGTAGAAGTCATTAGCATAGAATGTAAATTCACAAGCTGCTTGATTTAGAATGTATTTCAATTCTTGCTCCTCCCTTATATTTATATTTTTTAGTTAGTGGCTTTTTTTTACAAGTGACCTTTTCCCCTTGATGAGTTTATACACAAACCCTTTAGCAGCTTGTTGGCCGTTTGTGCAAGAAGTAAAACCACTTTTATGAATACAGGTTTCTCATTTTTTTGGCACGGGGTTTAGTTTTGACCGTAACTTCGGTAATCATTGCCGCCTGCAGATGTTAGACGGTGCCGTCCATCATGCTGAGCACTCCCAGGCAGTCAGGTTAAGCTAAGGCATCTGGAAACAGCACAGCTGAAAATAGGTTTTATGACACCCAGCAAGCAGCCTTCTTTTCTCGTAATACCTCAAAGTTTCTGAGAAAAAACGGCATCGGCGGCTGATAAGCTTTGCAGAAATGTCACCCGGTACTAAGAGAAGCAATTTCCTTCCAGAACAAAGACCCCAAAGGAAAAAGCAACTCGATTCAGGAAGGAAGTAAATGAATAAATAAATAAACCGTAAGTTTTCAAGGGGTATCTTTGGGTCGATTTTTTTTCTTGTCAGCTAGGCATTTCACAAGTTCTGCTGACTTTCTAGATCAAGTGAAAACAGAAATACTGTTTTCCATTTTTGCAGTCAAATCCACTTGTATGGATAGCGCCACAGAACAGACAGGGCTCTGAGCTTAGGATGCCATTGAGATTAACTAGAAATGCCCTAAATCACACCATTCCCTTTAAAAAAAAAAAAAAAAAAAAAATCCCTGGAAACGCTGCCTATTTAATTGCCTCCAAGTCTTAAGGACGTTTGATTATTTTTTTTGATTATTTTTTATTTTTTTCTTCCATTTTTGTTAATATATAATTGACATACAGCATTGTATAAGTTTAAGGTGGATGAAACGATGATTTGACTTACGTTGTGAAGCAAGCATTTTCAAGTTACTTCATTTCTTCATTATTTTAAAGAATTAAACAAGATATAGTTGAGTCCTCACTCTGAAATCCTCTCTGATCCATGTATGTTTTTACAATTGTACTAAATATTTTTATTGATAAATATTATAAACTATTCTGATATGTTAAAACATATACATATTCATCTCATATACATATACATATTCATCTCGTATACATATACGAGATTAGACCGGTCAGTGAAAAAGTATGAACATCTTTTAACTTGGGAAATGTTGCCAGATTGGAAATATTGCAGATCAGTGGGGTTCTACCATTTTCTCCCCCTTATTTCTTAAAGATTCCATAGTTTCTATTGAAAAGTTAGTTCTTAGTTTTGTTGCTTGCCTTTTGAAAGTACTGTTGTGAGTTTTTTTTCTGGATGCTTTGAAGTTTTCTCTTTTCCTTTGGTTTTCAGTAATGTGATGATAATAGGTCCCAATGTAAACTTTGTTGTTTATCCTTTATGGAAATCACTGAGCTCATAGAATCTGTGACATGAGGTTTTTTTTTTTTTTTTTACCAGTTTTGAAAATTTTTGGTCATTATCTCTTCAACTGTTGTTTGTGACCCATTCTTGTCTCTCCCCCAATACTCCAAATAAATGTATGTTTAGACTTTTGGCTGTGTCCCTCATGTCTCTTACATTTTTAAAATTCTCTTTTCTGTCTGTTTCAGTTTGGCTAGTTTATTGAGTCATCTTCACGTTCACTCTTCCTATTGTTTGCTGTCTCCAGTATGCTGTTAAACCTATTGAAATGTTAAATTAATTAAAACCAAATGTTTTAATTTCTAGGATATTTGCGATTTTTTTTTTTTTTTTTTTTTGCGGTACGCGGGCCTCTCACTGTTGTGGTCTCTCCCATTAAGGAGCACAGGCTCCGGACGCGCAGGCTCAGTGGCCATGGCTCACGGGTCCAGCCGCTCCGCAGCATGTGGGATCTTCCTGGACCGGGGCACAAACCCGCATCCCCTGCATCGGCAGGCGGACTCTCAACCACTGCGCCACCAGGGAATCCCCTGCTGATTTTTACAGATTCAAATTTTCTGTTGAAATTCTTAATCTTTTTCTCTCTATTCATCATGGCTATTTTAAAATCGTTGTTTTGTAACTCCCATATTTGGACCATCTGTGGGTCTGTTTCTACTGTGTGTTTCTTTTTTGATGAGCAGTCACAATTTTATTCCACATCGTATGTTTCGTACTTCTTGAATGTGTATCAGACATTGTATTTAGAGAACCCTAGAAGTTACAAGTGATTTTATTTTTTCCAGAGAGCGTTCCCCTTTCTTCTGTTTGGAAATAAGGGGAGAAGTCTATTTTCTCAATCCAAGCAGAGACTGATCTAGCCCAGGGCTAAATTGTACTCTCAGTAAGCTCTGATCCTTCTCTGCTTCATCCTTGTTGCTTAGGCACGGCCCTTCTGTTGTTTGTTTGCAAGCCTGACTTTTTAGGCCTAAAAACTGACAGATTCAGTGCTGCTCTTAAGAGGTTTTGAGCTTAGCTCTTTAACATTCCATTTCCAAAGGTTCAAAGTTTAGCAAATGTTCTAAAAGAGAAAGCAGGTATGTGTTTCAAGAAAGCCCCATTTCTCCAATTTGTCTTGCGAGCATGTCAGGATTACTGGAAAGTTCACTCTGGCTTTAAGATTCTTTTGTCTAGGCTCCCAGCTTCCCACATATACCCCAGAACTTACAAATGTCTTGTGGAGAAAAACAATTGCTTTTGGGCCTCCTCAAATTCCCAGTCCATCAGCCAGGATCAAGTCCCCACAAAAAATTTTCAAGTTTTCTCTTTCTTTGAGTAGAGGTTCTCTGGATCAAGCCTTAGCCTGTCTGCAGCCCAAATCAGTAAATATCCCAGGAGAAAAAAAAAACAACAACTGGTTATTCTCAGCTCATGTTTGAAGTCCCCTGAGTTCTGCTCTGAGTTTCAGCTTACCTAGTCCTCATCATTTCTATATCTTGCCAGTATCTTCAAACATGTCTTTGGTAACTTGCCTGTCTTTTCTAGTTCTTGGAGTGAAAGTGTTGGCCTGCTTTGTGTTTCTATGGCCAGGCTGGAAGTAAAAAGCATTCACTTCACTGCCTAAAACTTGAGGGGCCAGAAATTTAGGGTAAATACTTTGCAACTGTCTCTGAGACTATCCCCCATCTTCAACGCTGTAAGTCAATCTCAAAAATTGGGAATTATAAAAGAAAAACATTGATAAATTGGTCTATAATTAAAACTTTAAAACTTCTGCTCTTCAAAAGACTCTGAAAAAAATGAAAAGAAACCAGACTGGGAAAAATATTCCCAATAAACATACCTGGCAAAAAATTCATATCCAGAATTTTATATTAAATATAAGAAGACAAACAGCCCCACTTTTTTTTAAATGGCAGAAGTTTTTGGACAGATATTTGAATGACCAGTAAGCACATGAAAAAGTGTTCAATGTCATTATTCATCATGGAAATCCAAGTAAAAAATACAATGTGCTACCATTACATGCTCACCAGAATGACTAAATTATAAGACTAACACCACAGATTGATGATAATATGGAGTCACTTGAACTCATATATAATTGGTAGGAGTGTAAAATAGTACAGCTACTTTGGAAAAAGGTTTGTAAATTTCTTTTAAAAGTAAACATAAGACTGCCCTAGGACTGAGTAATTTTACTGCTAGGAATTTACCCAAGAGAAATGAAAACATATGTTCACGCAAAACTTATGCATGAATGTTCATAGAAGATTTATTCCTAATGGCCTCAAACTGGAAACAACACAACTGCCATAACAGTTTGAATAAATAAATGATTATACCCTTTTAAAAAGAGCTCCATGTTAGATTTTTAAAAATAATTTTATTATTAATCAAATGACATCAACAAAAATTTTTCCTTTGGAGAAGCAGAGTCTTTATTCACTCATTCAACATTTTCCCAGAAATGTCCAATATTCCAGGCATTATTCTTGGCAGTGATTGGAAATACAATGCTGAACAAGTTGGACATGGTTACTGTCTTCACTTTTAATCAAATGACAAAAAAAAAAATCTGAGTTTACAAAGAAAAAAACAAGTATCTTAGACAGCAAGGAAGATAGTGGACATTGATCTTGATGAAGCACCTGGAAATAAGTTTGATTTAAGAAGTTTGCCTAGGAGGAGACCTTCAAGATGGCAGAGGAGTGAGACGTGGAGATCACCTTCCTCCCCACAAATACATCAAAAGTACATCTACATGTGGAACAAGTCCTATAGAACACCACCTACTGAATGCTAGCAGAAGACCTCAGACTTCCCAAAAGGCAAGAAACTCCCCACGTACCTAGGTAGGGCAAAAGAAAAAAGAAAAAACAGAGACAAAAGAATAGGGACAGGATGGGGCCTGCACCTCTGGGAGGGAGCTGTGAAGGAGGAAATGATTCCACACACTAGGAAGACCCTTCACTGGTGGAGACAGGGAGTGGGCTGGGGAGGGGAAGCTTCGGAGCTACGGAGGAGAGCACAGCAACAGGGGTGCAGAGGCAAAGCAGAGAGTTACCCACACAGAGGATCAGTGCCAACCAACACTCAACAGCCTGAGAGGCTTGTCTGCTCACCTGCCAGGGCAGGTAGGGGCTTGGAGCTGAGGCTCAGGCTTCGGAGGGCAGATCCCAGGGAGGGGACTGGGGTTGGCTGCATGAAAACAGCCTGAAGGGGGCTAGTGCACCACAGCTAGCCGGGACGGAGTCCAGGAAAAAGTCTGGACCTGCCTAAGAGGCAAAGGACCATTGTTTTGGGGTGCATGAGGAGAAGGGATTCAGAGCACTGCCTGAACAAGCTGCAGAGATTAGCACGAGCTGTGGCTATCAGCGCAGACCCCAGAGACAGGCACGAGACACTAAAGCTGCTGCTACAGCCACCAAGAATCCTGTGTGCAAGCACAGGTCACTATCTATACCTCCCCTCCCAGGAGGCTGTGCACCCCACCACTGTCAGGGTCCCATGATCCAGGGGCAACTTCCCCGGGAGAACACACGGCGCACCTCAGGCTGTTGCAATGTCACTTGGGCCTCTGCGGCTGCAGGCTCGCCCTGCATTCCGTATCCCTTCTTCCCCCCCGGCCCGAGTGAGCTAGAGCCCCGAATCAACTGCTGCTTTAACCCCCTTCTGTCTGGGCAAAGAACAGATGCCAGAGGGCGACCTACCTGCAGAGGCAGGGCCAAATCCAAAGCCGAAATCCAGGAGCTGTGTGAACAAAGAAGAGAAAGGGAAATCTCTCCCAGCAGCCTCAGGAGCAGCGGAATAAATCTCCACAATCAACTTGATGTACCCTGCATCTGTGGAATACCTGAATAGATAATGAATCATCCCAAAATTGAGGCAGTGGACTTTGGGAGCAACTGTACACTTGGGGTTTGCTGTATGCGACTGACGAGTTTCTCATTTATATAGTTATCTTAGTTTAGTTTTTAGCATATGTTATCTTTGGTAGCTTTGTTTATTGGTTTGGTTGGTGTCTTCTTTTTCTTTAATTTTTTATTTTAATAACGTTATTTTATTTTATTTTACTTTTCTTTCTTTCTTTCTTTTTTTTTTTTTTTTTTTTTTTTCCCTTTTCTCTTGAGGCATGTGGCTGACAGGGCCTTGGTGATCCGGCCGGGTGTCAGGCCTGAGCCTCTGAAATGGGAGAGCTGACTTCAGGACATTGGACCACCAAAGCCCTGCTGGCCCTACATAATATCAATCAGCGAGAGCTCTCCCAGAGATCTCCATCTCAATTCAACGACCCAGCTCCACTCAATGACCAGCAAGCTCTAGTGCTGAGCACCCGATGCCAAACAACTAGCAAAACAGGAAGACGACCCCACCCGTTAGCAGAGAGGCGACCTAAAATCATACTAACTTCACAGACACCCCCAAACACACTACCAGATGCAGTCCTGCCCACCAGAAAGACAAGATCCAGCCTCATCCACCAGAACACAGGCACCAGTCCACTCCACCAGGAAGCTTACACAATCCACTAAACCAACCTTACCCACTGGGGACAGACACCAAAAACAACAGGAACTACGAACCTGTAGCCTGCGAAAAGGAGACCCCAAACACAATAAGATAAGCAAAATGAGAAGACAGAGAAATATGCAGCAGATGAAGGAGCAAGGTAAAAACCCACCAGACCAAACAAATGAAGAGGAAATAGGTAGTCTACCCGAAAAAGAATTCAGAGTAATGATAGTAAAGATGATCCAAAATCTTGGAAACAGAATGGAGAAAATACAAGAAATGTTTAACAAGGACCTAGAAGAACTAAAGAACAAACAAACAATGATGAACAACACAATAAATGAAATTAAAGTTTCTCTAGAAGGAATCAATAGCAAAATAACTGAGGCAGAAGAAAGGATAAGTGACTTGGAAGATAAAATAGTGGAAGTAACTACCACAGAGCAGAATAAAGAAAAAAGAATGAAAAGAATTGAGGGACAGTAAATAGTCAATCGAATCCAGGAAGTTCAGAGAGTGCCATACAGGAGAAATCCAAGGAGAAACATGCCAAGACACATATTAATCAAACTATCAAAAATTAAATACAAAGAAAAAATATTAAAAGCAGCAAGGGAAAAGCAACAAATAACATACAAGGGCATCTCCAGAAGGTTAACAGCTGATCTTTCAGTAGAAACTCTGCAAGCCAGAAGGGAGTAGCAGGACATATTTAAAGTGATGAAAGGGAAACATCTACAACCAAGATTACTCTACCCAGCAAGGATCTCATTCAGATTCAATGGAGAAATTAAAACCTTTACAGACAAGCAAAAGTTAAGAGAATTCAGCACTACCAAACCAGCTTTACCACAAATGCTAAAGGAACTTCTCTAGGAAAGAAACACAAGAGAAGGAAAAGACCTACAAAAACAAACCCAAAACAATTGAGAAAATGGTAATAAGAACATACATATCAATAATTACCTTAAATGGAAATAGATTAAATACTCCCACCAAAAGACATAGACTGGCTGAATGGATAAAAACCAAAACCCACATATATGCTGTCTACAAGAGACTGACTTCAGCCCTAGGGACACATGCAGACTGAAAGTGAGGGGATAGAAAAAGATATTCCATGCAAATGGAAATCAAAAGAAAGCTGGAATAGCAAGTCTCATATCAGACAAAAGAGACTTTAAAATAAAGACTATTACAAGAGACAAAGAAGGACACTACATAATGATCAAGGGATCAATCCAAGAAAAGATAAATCAATTGTAAATATTTATGCACCAACATAGGAGCACCACAATAGGTAAGGCAAATGCTAACAGCCATAAAAGAGGAAATTGACAGTGATACAATAATAGTAGGGGACTTTAACACCTCACTACCACCAATTAACAGATCAACCAAAATGAAAATAATAAGGAAGCACAGGCGTTAAATGATATGTTAAACAAGATGGACTTAATTGATATTTATAGGGCATTCCATCCCAAAACAACAGAATACACTTGCTTCTCAAGTACTTATGGAACATTGTCTAGGATAGATCATATCTTGGGTCACAAATGAAGCCTTCGTAAATTTAAGAAAATTGAAATTGTACCAAGTATCTTTTCTGACCACAATACTATAAGACTATATATCAATTATAGGAAAAAAACTGTAAAAAATACAAACACATGGAGGCTAAACAATATGCTACATAATAACCAAGAGTTCACTGATGAAATCAAAAAATACCTAGAGACAAATGACAATGAAAACACAGCAACCCAAAACCTATGGGATGCAGCAAAAGTAAATAGTCAATCGAATCCAGGAAGTTCAGAGAGTGCCATACAGGAGAAATCCAAGGAGAAACATGCCAAGACACATATTAATCAAACTATCAAAAATTAAATACAAAGAAAAAATATTAAAAGCAGCAAGGGAAAAGCAACAAATAACATACAAGGGCATCTCCAGAAGGTTAACAGCTGATCTTTCAGTAGAAACTCTGCAAGCCAGAAGGGAGTAGCAGGACATATTTAAAGTGATGAAAGGGAAA
>NC_041231.1:21211828-21213107 GCF_002837175.3 Physeter macrocephalus
TTGAAACTGTGATTAAAAATCTTCCAACAAACAAAATTCCAGGACCAGATGGCTTCACAGGCGAATTCAATCAAACATTTAGAGAAGAGCTAACACCTATCATCCTTCTCGAACTCTTCCAAAATATAGCAGAGGGAGGAACACTCCCAAAGCCATTCTATGAGGCCACCATCACCCTGATACCATAACCAGGTGAAGATGTTACAAAAAAATAAGAAAACTACAGGCCAATATCACTGATGAACATACATGCAAAAATCCTCAACAAATTTCTAGCAAGCAGAATCCAGCAGCGCATTAAAAGGATCGTACACCATAATCAAGTGGGGATTATCCCAGGAATGCAAGGATTCTTCAATATACGCAAATCAATCAATGTGATACACCATATTAACAAACTGAAGGATGAAAACCATATGATCATCTCAGTAGATGCAGAAAAAGCTTTCGACAAAATTCAACACCCATTTATGATGAAAACCATCCAGAAAGTAGGCAGAGAGGGAACTTACCTCAACATAATAAAGGCCATATATGACAAACCCAGAGCCAACATCATTCTCAATGGTGAAAAACTGAAACCATTTCCATTAAGATCAGGAACAAGACAGGGTTGTCCACCGTCATCACTATTATTCAACATATTTTTGGAAATTTTAGCCACAGCAATCAGAGAAGAAAAAGAAATAAAAGGAATACAAATTGGAAAAGAGGAAGTAAAACTGTCACTGTTTGCAGATGACATGATATTATACATAGAGAATCCTAAAGATGCTACCAGAAAACTACTAGAGCTAATCAATGAATTTGGTAATGTAGCGGGATACAAAATTAATGCACAGAAATCTCTTGCATTCTTATACACTAATGAAAAATCTGAAAGAGAAATTAAGGAAACACTCCCATTTGCCATTGCAAAAATAAAGTAAAATACCTAGGAATAAACCTACCTAAGGAGACAAAAGACCTGTATGCAGAAAACTATAAGACACTGAGAAAGAAATTAAAGAGAGTACAAAGAGATGGAGAGATATACCATGTTCTTGGATTGGAAGAATCAACATTGTGAAAATGACTCCACTACACAAAGCAATCTACAGATTCAGTGCAATCCCTATCAAACTACCAATGGCATTTTTCACAGAACTAGAACAAAAAATTTCACAATTTGTATGGAAACACAAAAGACCCCGAATAGCCAAAGCAATCTTGAGAAAGAAAAACGGAGCTGGAGGAATCAGGCTCCCGGACTTCAGACTATACTACAAAGCTACAGTAA